>NC_079227.1:17042759-17342759 GCF_029633865.1 Lampris incognitus
GGTCACAAGGTTCAAATTCCATCTCCTGGGAGGACCTCACAGCACACTCCTCGTACCATTATTGGGTATCATAAACCACAGTCCTGCACACTGACACAAACTGGTAAACGCAGCATTTAAAGTTTGATCATCTGATCCCCCAAATCTGT
This sequence comes from Lampris incognitus, assembly GCF_029633865.1. Classification (NCBI taxonomy): domain Eukaryota; kingdom Metazoa; phylum Chordata; class Actinopteri; order Lampriformes; family Lampridae; genus Lampris; species Lampris incognitus. The sequence goes on from NC_079227.1 coordinate 17,042,909, forward strand.
GTTTTGTGCACATTTTCTGACACCAGGATGCAAAGCTTTGCTTGCATTCAATTAGGTAAAGCAGTGACCTCATTTACAAGTTGAAGATGCAGAATGCACCAAGGTGCAGAGGTTGGAATGCTAAAAATGGACGTTTGAGAGCGAGGCTGCAAATGAAGCATCTCCACAATCTCAAGCATCTCTCACTTCTTTCTTATTTCTATCACCTACAATGTCCTTTTAAGCTGAGAGACCATCAAGCTTTGCATATGAGCATGGAGGACCTTATGAGGGACCAAAAACTGTGAATGAGCGTTTCATTGAATAGCAGACATGGAGTCTTCAGATTTCTAGTTAAGCAGAGAACAATGAGTCTGATTGTCAGCCAATGTAATAAGGGAACAACGCCCACGTGCAATATAAATAAATAGCTTAACAAGCCACATCATAAGGAGTATCAAAATAGTTTTTCCTTAAAACAAATTAAAAAAAAAAACCTACCAATCGAGCTGAATAATTTCACCAGTTTGCAATGCAAATCAATAAATCCATATGTTTCAAGTTCCTTGTTTTGGGGAAAAATAAGATTTAAGAATTGAATATGCGACAAAATGATAAAGTTGGTCTTTTCCAGTACAGAACAACTGAAAGCTGGTCATGGTGCTAAAGATGAAAATTTATTCTTTTTTTTTGGGATTTCCCCCCTCTTTTTTCTCCCCAATTGTACTTGACCAATTACCCCACTCTTCTGAGCCGGCCCGGTCGCTGCTCCACCCCCTCTGCCGATCCAGGGAGGGTTGCAGACTACCACATGCTTCCTCCGATACATGTGGAGTTGCCAGCCGCTTCTTTTCACCTGACAGTGAGGAGTTTCACCAGGGGGATGTAGCGCGTGGGAGGATCACGCTATTCCCCCCAGGTCCCCCTCTCCCCTGAACAGGCACCCTGACCGACCAGAGGAGACACCAGTGAAGCAACCAGGACACATATCCACATCCGGCTTCCCACCCGCAGACACAGCCAATTGTGTCTGTAGGGACGCCCGACCAAGCTGCAGGTAACATGGGGATTTGAGCTGCAGATCCCCATGTTGGTAGGCAACGGAATAGACCGTTACGCTACCAGGATGCCCCATGACAAAACTGTATAATGCAATGCAATAAGGGATTTCCTACTGTGACTTGTACACTTAAACTATATTCTTCCAGTTTTCACTGGCGTCGGTTCTCACGATGATAACATGTAGTCCCCTAAGGCAACACTGCACATTTAGAGCGAGGAAGAAAAAAAAATGTGCTTCTTGTTGGTTCTTGTTGCTTCATTGCAAAATGTGACTGAGAACTGCCTTGAGACTTTGTCACTGAATTGGCAGCATCATATATTCTGGTAACTGTTGTTCAACACAATAATAAAATGGTCTTAGAAGTGCATGAGCTTATCCCATCATCTAACCAAAGTCAGCAGAATATGAATTTGCCAGGAAATGTTATATCATGACAGATTATGACAACTGCTGACAACGATTTCACAACAACCTACCTACAAGAAACAGAATAATTCTATCAGAAGCACCAGTTGTGCATGTTAATGATCATCCAATAAAAGTGCAGAAACACTTTGCGGATATGTTAATCACACCGCAATTATAGCCTTGTAAATGTGCACACCAGCTCCCGACAGTACTGACCACAAAACCATTACGCTGCTGTAATGCCTAGATTTACTGTACGCTCGTGTTTTCCCTCCTTTTCCCACGCCTCACGCCATCTGAGAAATGACCGATAACATCAGGTGTGTCACGTCTGCAGGAACCAGTTTGGATCATTGTTCAGTTAAGTTGAGATGTGAAGAGCAAAGTGTTTTGGAAAACACCGGGGAGAACTGTGATGTGCTGTGATCGTATGTAATGTATGTACACCATCAGCCATCCTACTTGGGGGAATAAAAAAACTCTCATTCGCAAAAGGAGACACTTTGGATTACGCATCTGTAAGCGTCCCACCACAACAACACAAGCAGGTTCATGATAAGTAATCAAGTTTTTTGCACAACATGCACCGAAGCTTTGAAATGGTCATTACTGGACGTTAGTAGCTGAACGCCATTTTAACCAGAACAAGTTAAATGCTTTTATAACAGGAATCAAGAAAGCCACTTTATTTTTGTCATTGTACAGATTACAATGAATTTGTCTTCTGCATTCAACCCATCCTATTGTATAGGAGCAGTGGGCAGCTGCAGCACCCGGGGACCAACTCCAGTTCTTCTTTCCATTGCCTTGCTCAGGGGCACAGACAGGAGTATTAACCCTACCATGCATTTCTTTTTGATGGTGGGAGAAAACCGGAGCACCCGGAAGAAACCCACGCACATGGGGAGAACATGCAAACTCCACACAGAAAGGACCTGGGATGGCCTGGGGTTCGAACCCAGGGCCTTCTTGCTGTGAGGAAACAGTGCTAACCACTGGGCCACCGTGCCGCTGCCGTAAAAAAAAAAGAGTTGGTAAAATATGTCAACATCCATTATCCGAACCGCTTATCCTTCTCTCAGGGTCGTGGGGATGCTGGAGCCTATCCCAGCAGTCGCTTGGCGGCAGGTGGGGAGACACCCTGGACAGGCTGTCAGGCCATCACACAGGGCCAACACACACACACACACACACACACACACACACACACACATTCATACCTAGGGACAACATAGCTCTGAAAATCTGGTGTGCAGGATCGTCCAATTTAATATCTATCACACATTTCAGCAACCTGTAGGGCAAATAAATCATCTGGAAGATGACCCAGAATAAACGTCCCCTGTGTTTTTTTGAAGTTTTCCCCATAACATCAGCTGCTGTTTTTCTTGTGCAGCTCTTCTCACCTTGGCTTCTGTAAGAAAGGCTCGGGGTAAACCAATAAGGAAAGCACATAGGTGCTGCTAAGCGTGTTTGAGAATGACTTGGGACGTCTCGTGCAGATGTCGACTTTTCTGCCAGGGAGTTTTTGACCTACATTCTGCTGGCGAGCTAAATCCCTCTCCTCCAACTGTAACCTTGCAGCCTGCCGGCAGCGGGCTCAGTCCCCTGTTGAGCGGTGTTTTCAGACAGTTTGGGAATCTTGTCCGACAGATTTTCTGTCCTAACCCCCAGCCCACCTCCTGCTCCTTTGCCCACCAATCGCAGAAACTGCTGAAGGATTATACAGAGGACGACAAGACTAATTTTGCCGGACCTGCAACTCGAACGATGACACGCGTCGACACATACACGTTGAAACCTATCCCACAAAACATTCTTTGGGAAGAAATAAAATATTACAACAGTAAAAACATAAATTCAAACTGATACGAATACCTAAATGCATGTAGTATCTGCACTGATTTAAACTTCTGTCCTGCACGGGCAGTGTGGCGACCAGTTATAGTCACAAGTTTTATGACCTTATCTGCACACTTGCAGGCTGCGAGCATGGCAGAAAAGATTTGTAAACAAAGGACGGGACCACCAGCTACACACTCAGCTAATAAGACCACACACACACACACAAGCGGGCACGTATGTGCACACAAGCACGCACACACAGAAGGGTGGGAGCATTAAGTCTGCTAGCCGAAACACCATTTTTGAGGTGATTAGTTTAATAAGCTCTACAGACCTTTCAGTAACAGGGACAAGTCTAATGCTTGGACCACCGAGAATAACATCCCCAACGAAAGAGGCAGTAGGCCCACCTCAAAAGCCATCTGCAATTATTTCAATGTCACTGAATCACAACGGAAACCCAATAAGCTGCGCAACAGAAAGGTCTAATGTTTTTAGCCCCCCTGCAATCAAATGCTTTGTTCAGTGCAGAAATCCTGACTGAGCTAAAAACACTTTAACAAGATTAAAGGATGACAAGACAGTGCAGAAGTGAATGGACATGTGTTTGAGAAAAAAATGGCGTCATCCTTCAAATAAGCCTCCCAAAGCCTCCTCATACACAAGCACACACAAAGGTATGCATGCACGCACGCACGCACACACGCACGCACAATGCACCAGTCTAGTCTTTCAGCGAAGGAGTCCTCCTGGTGCTGGCCACGGACTGGCACCAGACAGACCCCCTTCTTCCACTCACCATGCTGACGCTAGGGATTAATACTTGGTCTCCCGTAACGGGTGTGTGGCGGGGGTCATTGTGAGTGGTGTGTGTATGTGTGTGTGTGTGGGGGGGGGTATGTGTGTAAGTGGCTGGGGAGTTGTTGGGGGGGAGTGCGGCGAGGGTTGAAGGGCGCCACCTGCTTCTCCTCAGACACATCGAACACAGTGAGCGGAGTGCTCTCTCAGTGACAGGTTATCGCCGAGACTTCTCCCTACATGGTTTTGTACTACCTTGGTTTAGGTTTGAGGACATTTTGCAGTTTCAGACTCCATGGCTTTTTATCAATCAACATATCGAAACTAGCTTGCTAAGCACCTAGTCTTCAGACGTTTCCATGGCTATCCCTGGCAGGGCCTTGTCCGTGGATTTGAACTGTAGCCAATATGAACAAGTGGTGATAACGTTCCCTTCATAAATCCCGGGGATAAGCGGTGCACTTCTGCTGTTTTTATCCTCCATTTTCAAGACAGAGAATCACTCGGTCATTATCTGCAAAATCAACCATCTGGATGACAAGGTTACTTAATTCTCGAGAATAAAAAAAACTATAACTGAAATTGTTTTTCACAAAAATGCAGCAATTTCACTCTGATTATTAGTACTTGTCACGGCTTAAAAATTCAATAATTAGTTTCTAGCGGTCATTTTTAGCAACGTGGCATTTATTTCAAATTATATGTTATTCCTCTTTGGTGACAGCACTCCTGCCACATAATGCCTTTTTGATGATATCCCTTACTGAAGACACAGCTAAAAATGACTGACTTTTAGTCATGTGGGAGGGTTAACCAGACTGGTTAGGATATTACACAGCAGCCGTCATGCCGAGTACAGAAGAAAACAGGGGAAAAGGAGAGGAAGAGACAATGCCAGAGACAACAAAAACCGAGAACATACAAAACCTGCTCTGCTTGTTCCTCTGCCTACAAATAGTTCCAAAGTTAACCCAGGAACAGGTGAGACACACACACGCGCACACACACACACACACACACACACAGCCTGACAGCAAAGCTCAGCACTTTCAGCGGCGACTGGAAGATACTCCTGGAGGTCATGGGGAGATTGAAAACACTTGACAATGGTGTAGACTCCTCCATTGTATTTTATGCATGGGGTTTGGGAATGGTACTAAAACTCCTAAACTCGGTCCTGTTGAATTTTGTTAAATCTGTTTTTCAGCTGCTTGTTTATTAAAGCTTTAGGAGGTGGTGTCATGTCACGTTTGATTAATTATGACTGAGGATTGTTAACACGCCATTTTTTTTGTATCAAAAGCTATCCATGACTCATGTTAATGCCATATCGAAAATGGATCGCATACCCACAGTACAGCCTGACAGAATGCCTTGTTAATACAGTGTACACAGAATCTGCTCCTACATAACAGTAACTTGATATTTACCTTGCTTTTGCTGGGTGTTGGTGACTAGCGGTGACCTTCGCAGGGAGCTGGGAGCAGTCTTCCTGTAGAAGCTGTTACGATCTAATGAGCCCACATATACGGGCTTGCGACCCCGTCTAGGACCTGCTCTCCCAGAACTTGACTCATAACCCTTTTCCTGATCATCAGTATGCCTGTACCTAATGGGATCCTCATAAGAGCGCATTTCCCTGAGCGCCAGCTTCTGGTTCTGCTCCTCGACCCACTCCTCGCAGTGCGTTTTGCCAACTTTGGCTGGGTATTCCTCAAAACGTGAATCCACAGATAGCGAGCGTAAATCCCGGTATCTGTCACGGGCCTTGTTGTAGGGACGTTCCTCTTCTCTGCGTTCATAGTGGTTGATCTCCACAGGATTGTAGCGGTCGTCGGTCTCACAGTTGTGGTGGTCCTTTGGTTTACGGTAGTAGTGGTCTTCAGCCCTGGGCTCATAATACTCCTTTGTTTTGTAGTTATCCCTCTTTCTCTGGCTGTAGTTCTCATCTTTCTCATGGTCATAGTTATCCCTATATCTATAATATCGATCATTGTCTTTACAGTCGTAGTGGTCATCTGCTCCAAAGTCACGCTGGTCCCTTCCTGAACGGCTGCGAGTCTTCTCACTCTTGGGTCCATAATAAGCATCCCTATCCTTGTAGACATTGTCTCTACGGTCATATCGATCCTCAACACGGTAGTCATAATGATGGTCCTTAGCTCTTCGCTCATCATAGGAGCGGTCCTCCTCTCTATCCTGGTAGCGTTCCTTTTCTCTATAGGGATTCCTTTCTTTACGGTCATAATAATCCCTGTCTGTGTGGATCATTTCTCTGGACCTGTGCTTATAGTGATCTGCCTTGCTTTCAAAAAACTCTCTATCCCTTTGTTCATAGTGGTCTTCATATCGGCTGTTGTAACTGTCATGTTCTGTGAAATCATGTTTATCATATTTCCTTTTGTCATAATATTGCTGTTCTCTATCGTCATAGTGCTCCTTGTATTTCCTGTCGTCAAAATCTCTGCGGCTGCATCTGTCCTTATGATCATAATGCTCAAGTTCTCTATGATCCTTATGACGATATCGGTCAGAATAATGGTCCTTTTCTCTAAACAAATAGTCCTGTTTTTTTCTGTCCTTTTCTGTCTGATCGTACCTTTCTTGACCTCTGAAGTCACTTTTGTCCTTTTGTTGTGGTACTCTGTTGCACTCTGGGTTGTTGTAGTCCTCCTCTGGGCCTTGGTAGAAACAATGTTTACCTTTCCACTCAGATTTCCTCAGTTCTATGTGACCGTCCTCTGAACGAGGATGGAAGTAGACATCCCGGGTTTGAGGCCTGTTATCTTTGACGGCAGCCTTGTCCCGGTCCTCATACTCCCAGCTGGGTTGGTGGCATATATTAGCCTGTCTAACCTGGGTTTGGTCATCCCACTGTGCAGGCCATGGAGCAGGCACATGGACTTGAGGTGACATTGGCCCACCTACAGCCACCATTGGACCCCCTGGAACAGATATCAGGCCGCCATGAACAGGCACTGGGCAGCCGGGAGCTGGAGTTGGGTCACCAGGACTCGCCACCATCACTGGTCCCTGTGGGTGCCCAGCAATTACTCTGTACTCAGGATATCCAACCTGTTGCTGCTGCTGCTGCAGTTGGTGTAATTGCTGTAACTGTTGCAAATGAATCAGCCGCTCTCTCTCCCTGGCCCAGCCAGCATCTCCAAGTTCCTCCACGCTCTTGCCTCTCTTTACAGGGTCACCGGCTCCATAATTCCAATCCATTGCTCCAAACCCAGCAGGGTGGCCAAAAACCACCTGACCCTTCATGGCTCTATCTGAATCAGCTTTGCCTGGGACTGCTACTATTTCTTTTGTTCAATGTGGCTTCTTCCTCTCTCTGTTCAAAGTCTTGCATTCCATAACAAAGCATGGTGGGAGACTCCACCTGTCAGGCATACTCTCTGTAACTCTCCCACTGCTCCTCTCTATTCCTCTCCTTAACAGGACTGCTTGGCCCAAGTGCCTCCCAGCCTGCTGTGCAACCAAATCTTACCCTCCCCCCCAGACAGCTCAGCGAATCGTGAAGGCAGGGGGAGGTGCGGGGTTACTGAGGGAGGGGCCTCCTTGGGTTAATGATTCAAGAGAGTCACATGAGTGGAGGATTAGCCTGTCGGCCTCACCCAGCATTTCAATTGGTGACTACCTCTGTTTGCAGGAAAACAGGCTGCCTAGAGATTTCCTTTGACAGAGGAAGGAGACTAGCTTCACAATCTGCCTTTGAGGTGTTACAGAGTTGGCACCAAGTTGTTTCCACTTCCATATAACCATCCTCCATCCTTCCCTCTATCCTGTTTTTGTTCTCTTTTCAAACTTTACAGGAGGCAACACATGTTTAACTGTCCATTTTTACTAGCTGTAATAACCCATGTAACTGAAGCGAGAACCTGAAGCAACATATTCACATGCATCTTTAATATCAGTGGAAATTATCACAAAATTTTTGCCGCAAAACATGGGACAGAAAGATATCAACAACCGAAACCAAGTAAGAAACTAAGCAGTGCTATTTGACTTTGCCCTGTGTTTCAGGGTGGGGCAACACATTCACACATGAAGACCTCAACATAATTTTGCTGCAAAACTCTTCACTATCAAAATCAAGGACAGAGTGAGGGGAGAAAGACGGGAGGACCAGATAAATGTAAAAGATCACCCAGGGGACATTTAAAGTGAGAATGTGTTTAGAAAAACGGACACAAAGAGAGCGAGTGTTAAGAAAGATTTGATGGCACACAGCCTGATTATGCCAGAGCGTATAGAGGCCTGAAAAAGTAGCCGCTGGTGCCTACAATGAGCTATTGTTGAGGACCGTCCCCGCTCTCAGAGGAGGCACTATCTTTCAGTGTGAGAAAAAAACCCCGGCCTATTCACAAAGCTAGAGTATAATATATCCATCCTCCCCCTCACTCTCTTCAACAGGGGACAGGTTTAAAGGACCCAAATGTACGCACCCAAATATTCAGGGAAAGACCCACACACATGCAAGCACAAATATGCAAGCGCGCACACACACAAATGTACAGCAGAGAGGGTCACACACAAGATGGGGTCAACTTGATGAGTCAATTCAAAATGTAATTTAAAAGTTTTTTTTTTTTAATTTATTTCTGATTTTTCCCTTTTTTCTCCCAATTTAGTGGCCAATTGATCCCTATTTTAATTCAAACACCCACCCTCGTATTGCATGCGTTCGCCAACTGCATCTCTCCGGCCGGCAGTCTCGAAGGAGACGCCTCCCCACTTTCGTGACAAGGCGAATCCAAGCCGAACCACTGTTTTCCCGACACACACAGAGACGCATTCACATGACGAACACAAGCCGACTCCGCCCCCCTCCCGAAGACAGCGTTGCTAATGATTGCTGCTTCATCGAGTCCGGCCATAGTCGGATCTGACGAGACCGGGGCGCGAACCCCAGTCCCCAGTGGGCAACTGCATCGACACCAAGCCGATGCTTAGACCGCTACACCACCGCGGACCCCCACAAAAAAGTTGTCTGATTACCCCCCAACAGCATTTATGCCCAGGGGTTTTGTGACAACCATCTGAGTGTCAATATGAACACGGATCCTTGAGCTGAATGTGGATTATCAAAAACAAGATGACTTGTGATTGAAAACAAGTTAACAAACTAAGCTAGTTACTGTTCAACAAAACATTGTTGGATAATGTGTTCTACAATTCATTAAACGCAACCCTTTGAGAAGAGCTTTTGCATTAGAACACACCACAGAAAAATTGTCCGTTCACCGTTAAAAAAAATTTCTTTTATGTTTATGAAGTAATTTGAACTTGGACTCAAATTCCATCCATCCATTCATTATCCAAACCACTTAGCCTACTCAGGGTCATGGGGATGCTGGAGCCTATCCAAGCAGTCACTGAGCGGCAGGCAGGGAGACACCCTGGACAGGCCAGCAGTCCATCACAGGGCCGAGACATTCACACCTAGGGACAATTTAGTACGGCCGATTCACCTGACCTACATGTCTTTGGACTGTGGGAGGAAACCGGAGCCCCCAGAGGAAACCCATGCAGACATGGGAGAACATGCAAACTCCACACAGAGGACGACCCCCGAGGTTGGACTACCCCAGGGCTTGAACCCAGGATCTCCTTGCGGTGAGGCGACCGTGCTAACCACTGCGCCACCGTGCTGCCCAATTTGACCTGTTAAATTTTTTTTTTTAATGTCAATATTTTAAAGAAATTTCTTTGAGGAGGGTTTGGCAGCTCAAGAAAGACATTTTTGCACATTTCAGATAAGCAAAACTGTACAAATATCTACCAACGCAGATATTTTTCTATGGGTCGAGAAACAAAATTAAACCTAAGAGTCAATATGAAATCACAATGCTGTTAAAATAGATTTTCATCCAGTGTGCAGGCCAAAAACACACACTATGCACAGACATACTTGAACTACGCAGGCTGAACATCAGAAATCGTAGTCTGGACGTTGTTCACGACTTGCGTAACGCGGTTTAATTATCAGGATCCAACATCTCAGCTTTCAGTGGCATGACATGACCGAAACTCATGTTTGCATTCACGTGCGTGTGTTTCAACTCGAGGAATGTCAAGCACAACATTCCCCGTCTGTGTTGGACTATGTACATGATCTGTCACAGCCTTTATTTGCCATTCAACACACTGGGAAAAGCTGTTCGATTACTGGAAATGGGGTTGTATTAGTCACACTGTCTACAGGCCACCCCCAAGACATTTCAGTTTTTGTGTGTGTGTGTGTGTGTGTGTTGCTGATTTAAGGAGATACAAAGGCTATTTACAATGCTAAAGAAACCAGGCTGTAGTGCTTTAGCATATTTTTGAATTGGGGAGTGGAGGGAGAGAGGGAGGGGTGGAGGAGATGGAAACACACTGACTACTGAGAGTGGAGAAGAGGGAGGGGGGATGAGAGATGGCCTGAGAGAGAAAGTAAAAGAGAGTAAGTGGGAGAGAGAGAGAGAGAGAGAGAGAGAGAGAGAGAGAGAGAGAGAGAGAGAGATCTTTCAAGTGAACCATTGAAAGGAGTTTTTAATTTCAACCCAATTGGTCCCTATTAAAAGTGGAGAAAGGAAAAGAAAGGAAGAGAAAAGAAAGGGGAACACATGAACTAAAACATACGCGCACACACACACACACACACACACACACACACACACACACACACACACACACACACACACACACACACACACACACAGTGTACGCTGACACTTAACAGCGTACACTATATTGCTCCATTTGTGCCGGAGGACCCGATCCTTGGGGTGGAGCAATTTCTGGCGCAGTGTGGGGTTTGAAAGCAACCGAGACGCAGTGTTTGGAAAATATGCGTCTCTTAGTCCCCCAAACCGAGGAGGGGGCCCTAAGAGTACATTTGTCGCCATTTTACAATGCTGTGATCGCTACTATTCCCTCTGTGTACACATGACCATTGAATCTCTAATTATGGCAATTTGCATATGAAACTGATTGTTGGTTTCGGTCATTATGCCACTGTATTGTTTATAAGGGTGGGGATACCTGCAGTCAGTTGAGACTGAAGAGGTCACTTAGATGAGTGATGAAATGTTTCCTGTAAAACGTTGGATCCAGATGAACTGATTCAACTTTCTGTGATTTCCTCTCCTGGATTATTGAGCATGCATCGTAGACACCTTTTATAGGTCTACTTTTAAGAAAAGGTTCACTTTTATTCAAAGAAATAATAACACCATGTAACGGTGTTAAAGAATGCTAATTAGCTTGAAGACAGTTACAGCCTCCTCAAAATTTGGTCATTTTCTTTACTCTTCATCACAGTTTTCATTGTCCATGTATACTTGCTAAAAGGCACCCGATGAAATTATTTCATGACTGATATTTTGGATTACTCTCGATTATCAAATCTAACACACAAATGAATGTACTCTCCTTACACACACACACACACACACACACACACAGACACACACACGTGCAGACACACAGCACACCATATCTAGACTTGAGAACAATCGGAGAATCTCACCGATACCGAGCTTTCTTCCCAAATAGCCTTTCAGTCACTCACTCAGCCACTTCTCCTCTCCCACATTCATGCTTTCACTCACTTTCTTGGCACATGGAATAAACCAGGAGAACATCAAAACTATGACGTGGTGCAAAGTGCAAAGCTTTCAGAGGAGAAGTACTGAAGTGGAGATGAGTCAAATGATGATAAGAAAAACAACATCTCTCATGAGGACGCTACATGATGCAACCGAAGCAAAATTGTTCCAACAGTGGTCAAAGCTCTCAAGGATTTCAGACTGAAGGAAACCATTACAACCATATACACCATAGGAAAACTCTTTCTGGGGTCCGCGGTGGTGTAGCGGTCGAAGCATCGGCTTTGTGTCGATGCAGTTGCCCACTGGGGACCGGGGTTCGCGCCCCAGTCTCGTCAGTTCCGACTATGGCCGGACTCGATGAAGCAGCAATAATCGGCAACGTTGTCTTTGGGAGCGGGGCGGAGTTGGCTTGTGTTCGTCACATGAACGCGTCTGTGTGTGTGTGTGTCGGAAACAGCAGTGGTTTGGCCTGGATTCGCCTTGTCACGAAAGTGGAGAGGTGAATCCTTTGAGACTGCCGGCCGGAGAGATGCAGTTGGCAAACACATGCAGTACGAGGGTGGGTGTTTGAACTAAAATAGGGATCGACTGGCCACTAAATTGGGAGAAAAAGGGAAAAATCTGAAATAAATTTAGAGAGAAAAAAAAAGAAAAACTCTTTCCGGTGGGCTCCGTCATAGCTCACACTGTGTTGCCTCTCTTCACCTTAAACATTTTTTATTTAATTTTTTTCCTCTTTTTTTTTTCCCAGTTGTATCTGGCCAATTACCCCACTCTTCCGAGCCGTCCTGGTCGCTGTTCAACCCCCTCTGCCGATCCGGGGAGGGCTGCAGACTTACCACATGCCTCCTCCGATACATGTGGAGTCGCCAGCCGCTTCTTTGCACCTGACAGTGAGGAGTTTCGCCAGGGGGACATAGCGCGTGGGAGGATCACACTATTCCCCCCAGTTCCCCCTTCCCCCTGAAAGGGCACCCCGGCTGACTAGAGGAGGCGCTAGTGCAGTACCCACACCTGGCTGCCCACCCGCAGACACGGTCAGTTGTGTCTGTAGGGATGCCCAACCAAGCCGAAGGTAACACGGGGCTCAAACTGCCGCTCCCCGTGTTGGTAGGGGACGGAACACCTTAAACGTTCTTTCCTGCAATTGTATATCAGCTATAAAATCACTTGGCAAAGCAAGCCTCGGGACTTTGAACTGGTCCTTGGCTAGTGCGGTGTGGGCTGTTCTGCAACAATAAGCTTCGTTGTCTCCCACACTTCATACTGGGAAACACACCCTGCTAGAGCACAGAACAACACTCGCTCCTGACAGAGAGCACGTGTCTACACACATGCACATATATGAGAGTGTGACTAGCCTTGCTGGTATGTCGCTTGACGTGCACATTCTTCTATGTAAGGCGAGTACGAAAGAAGAAAAATGTCAAAGTAACAACATTGATCGTCTGTTAATAATCATGCTTGTTTAGCAGCTGAACCTGTAACAAAGATCATACATTACTTAACAATTGTTGTTTAAACAGTCTCAAGTGGGAGGTTTGGGTATAGATGTTTTTCCTTGTTCAAGTTGGAAGCTAAATTAGCGTAAAACATTTGCCTGTCTTATTGCATTTTCACACCCAACATTTTCACACCCATCTCAAGTGAAAGGTAGATTGAATATGTGATATGATTGTCTTGCAGAGAAACAAGCTTCAGAGAGTTCCTGTTTTCCTGCTCCAAAGTGATGACTGAATAGAAACTATGTTGACTGGTCCTCACAGGTAACCATAGCAACAAAAGGACCCTGTTCCCCATATCATCTTGTCCCTTCAATTGACAGCAAGCAAAATTCAAAATTTCTGGTATGGACAGCATTGTAGAATAACAGATTACATATATAACAGGATTTGTGTAATCTGTTTACAACAAAAAAATTGTAACTATGATCTTTTACAGTTACTGAAGGAACAAAGTAAAAAGACTAGAAATGGCCTTAAAGTGCTTTTTGTCTTAGTGGATTCACAGAAAGTTGAATCAGTTCATCTGGACACAGTTTACTAAGAGAAATGTTTCATCACTCATCTAATATAGCTATTCGCAGACACCTGATCATTAAAACCATTTGGATGAACATCCTTCCATTATCAGTTAGCACGCAAATTTAGCTGAATAATGCCATTTTAATTTATTTTTAACAAAATGTGTGTCCATTTGTTAATTATCCCCCCTCCAAAAAAGGCAAGATTTGTACTAACTACACAGCCTATTAGTAATAAGTCTGAATATATTGCAAAATATACTTATTTCCCATGGCCTATGTGAGGGAATTCCTCTATAGTGATACGCTGGAGGTCTAGAGATCGTATAGACAGTTTGTAACAGGATTGTTTTTAGTGTAAAGGTCGCTAGCTCAGAAAATCTGGGCAGGGAAAGAAGATAACCAACACTCTCCTATCCATCAACAGCTACTCTCAAGATGGCTTAGTGTGATGTCCGGGTAGCGTAGCAGTCTATTCCATTGCTTACCAACACGGGGATCGCCAGTTTGAATCCCTGCGTTACCTCTGGCTTTGTCTGGCATCCCTAGAGACACAATTGACCATGTCTGTGTCAGATGTGGGTATGTGTCCTGTCACTGCACTAGCGCCTCCTCTGGTCGGTCGGGGCGCCTGTTTGGGGGGGGAGGGGGAACTGGGGGGAATAGCGTGAGCACCCACGTGCTACATCCCCCAGGTGAAACTCCTCACTGTCAGGGGAAAAGAAGCGGCTGGCGACTCCACATGTATCGGAGGAGGCATGTGGTAGTCTGCACGCTCCCTGGATCGGCAGATGGGGTGGAGCAGCGACTGGGACAGCTTGGGAGAGTGGGGTAATTGGCTGGATACAATTGGGGGAAAAAAAATGGGGAGAAAATTCCAGCAAAACAAACCAAAAAAAAAAATCCAACTCCAAATGATACCAACAATGGATCCCTGGTTAGACGGGGCAACTCCCAGGAGTTAGCGTGTGTTGGTGTAAGGAGTATGAAGGGTACTGCTATAGAAGAGCATAGGTGTGAGGTAAGCCAACCTTCCCTGAATAAACAAGTTAAAACAATAAAATAATAAATTTTTAAAAAGTAAATAAATTGTCTAACAACCAGGAAGAGTTGTACCAACTTCACTTCACATAACCAAGTTAAGTTTAAGCCTACCTTGCGCACGATTGGGCCTCACTAAGTGTCCGAACCAGGTGAAGACATGTGACATGGGCCACGCCACAGCTCGCCAGAACCACACTTTGGGTCCCACTCCAGCATGGGCCATATTCTGTCTGTTGCCACAATTTTAACAATCCCAAAACCACCGCTGCCGTTTCCTTTTTCTTTACTCTTTTTTATAACAGGTGATGGAAGATTTGGTGGAAGAGAGGGAGAGAAACAGGAAACTGAGGAAGGCAGATGAAAGAGGAAATGTGGAGAGGAACAGAGAAGGAAAGGGAGATGAAGTGGAAAAACAGGAGGCCCATGTGCGTTGCTTAGCCTCTCACCATGTGCAGGAATGCAGCTCGTACCTATGTGATAAAGTGTTTGGCTGCCAAAGACTGGATGCTGAACCCAGATAGCATGGAGTGGCAAAAGCAATTTGCAACCAATTAGCCTCAGACCACACGGACATGCTTCAAGTCCAACGAGGCAGTCTCGACTTCAACAACAGCAATTTTTCAAATTGCCATGTAAAAATATTTCCTATGTTCATCTTTTTCTGAATTGATGTTTTATGAATAAAACCAAGTATATAAAAAGTACCTATGTGTCACTTGCAACTTCTGTGTGACTGCCAGAAGATCTGTCTGTCACACTGCACACCCCCCTGTTCTCTGTCCCTCTATCTGTCCATCTATGCACATTGTAACACAAATGCCTTTGATTGTGTGCCTCAGTTCGGCTGCAAAGACATGGTTGGAGACAGAAAAAATACAGGACACTTGCATGTCTTGATGCACGCTCAATAATCCAGGTAAGAAAATCAAAGAAGGCTGAATCAGGTCATCTGGATACGTTTATTGACAGATACGTTTCATCACTCAACTAAGCGACATCTTCAGTCTAAACTGACTGCAGGTATCCCCATCCCTTATAAACAATACAGTACAATACAGCTGCATAACCCCCGAAACCAACGACCAGTTTCATGATCAAATATGGGTGTGACCATTAACTAGAGCTTAAATGGCCATGTGTACTATTCACAGAGGATTTGGGAATGTTTGCAGTCATAGCATTTTAAGATGGCGACATATGTACTCAGCCCATCCCCCCTCGGTTAAGGGATGGTTGTTTCCTCTTCACATAGATGGCCTCTTTGACTTCCCGTTCAAACCAGTGCTCCTCCCTGTCAAGGATGTGCAAATCCTCATCCTTGAAAGAGTGGCCACTGGCCTGTAGGTGGGTGTAGACTGTGGAGTCCTGGCCTGATGTGTTAGCTCTTCTATGTTGGCACAACACATGTACACATGGCCATTGAAACTCTAGTTAATGGTCACATCCATATTTGCATATGAAACTGGTCGTTGGTTTCGGTCACTATGCAACTGTATTGTTTATAAGGGTGGGGATACCTGCAGTCAGTTTAGACTGAAGATGTCACTTAGTTGAGTGATGACACCTATCTGTCAATAAACGCTGTATCCAGATGAACTGATTCAACCTTCTTTGACTTGTTACTGTAGTTTTTCCTGAAACAAAGCTGTCCATTCAGTTGCCGGTGTCTGTGCAAGTTCAGCTGGCTTTAAATAAACAAAGACGGCTAAACATACAAATTTAGAGCTTGGAATTCAAACGGCAATGTGTTATTAGAGGAAAAATCCATATTAACAAAAGGTTAAAAATAGGGTTTAACAAGTTTGGAGGACCCATGGACCACTGGGCTTACCTATATGTTCATATAAACATTTGTTTCAAAAATAATAATAATTTAAAAAAAAATCTATAAAAATGCAGTAAACTATATGCAACAGAAATATTTGTGTGTTTTTAAGGTTGGTTTGATATGTTTTATTATTCACCATCGAGGTAACTTGTGAGATCATGTCTGTGACTTAGATGGTCTGTACTGTTCCTACATACTAGGACTGTGTCTCAACATGGGTTGTGTAACCAGCACTCAGTGGCATTAAGGTGTTGTACACTGGTAGTGACTATCCTTAAAATGTGACCTTTCCATTTGATAGTTTGTTTAAAAGGGAGTTAGTTGTGTATTAGAGCTCTACAACAGGTCTTTATGTGTAGATGATGTAACCCCCCCCCTTTTGTCCTCAATTGTACTTGGCTAATTACCCTATTTTCTGAGCCGTCCCAGTCACTGCCCCACCCCCTCTGCTGATCCGGGGAGAGCTGCAGACTACCACATGCCTCCCCCAATACATGTGGAGTCGCCAGCCACTTCTTTTCACCTGACAGTGAGGAGTTAGGCCAGGGGGACGTAGCTTGGGGAGGATCACGCTATCCCCCCCCCCCCTCGTACAGGCACCCCAACTGACCAGAGGAGGTGCTAGTGCAGCGACCAGGACACATACCCACATCCAGTTTCCCACCCGCAGACACAGCCAGTTGTGTCTGTAGGGACACCCTACCAAGCCGGAAGTAACACAGGGATTCGAACCGCCGATCCCCGTGTTGGTAGGCAACGGAACAGACTGCCACGCCACCCGGACGCCTCGGTGATGTTACAAAATGGTGAGTTACAAAACTAAGCTCGAGTTTGGACAAACACACTTGCCGGTTTCGCTCACCCGCGCTTAACAGCAACGTGCTCGTTACGCTGTCTTTCCTGTGATTTTAAACTTTTACTTAGATGCAGGGACAAAGCTGTTGAGAACAGCGCATTAGATCTTTACTATATGAACACAAACACAAAAATACACACACCATGGAGATAACGGCCTAACTTTAATGACTATGCAATCTATCATCCTCCCCTGATCATTGTGGACCGCAAATGGCAACGTCTAGTTTGCATAGCTGGCACCACTGTGTAAACAGCTTGTGTGTGTGTGTGTGTGTGTGTGTGTGTGTGTGTGTGTGTGTGTGTGTGTGTGTGTGTGTGTATAGAAGACTGAAAGGGTGTGAAAGATCAAGCCAAAGAACAGAGAGCTGAATGGGCAAGACCTATTGAGGCCGAAAAAGCAGTTCTCGCTTTTGTGGGGGTATTTGGAGGATGTTTTTTGAGTGGCTGTTGCAGCTAGAAAAGTGCTATATAAAATGCAACTTGATTGACTGAATCTCTCCAGCACTGGTTTCTTATTTGTAGATTCTGCTTAAATCATATTTGGACTGCAATGCTGCTTGCAGACATGACATTATGCATACCTACTTGATTTAAAGTAAATGCTTACTACTCCATAAATTATCCTGGATGGAACAGCACTGCAGACAGCAGCTGTAGCATCATGGAAAAGCTATTTGAGCTGTGCACTGTTTTGATGAAACACATATTATGACGCTATACCTGATATATGTATGTAAGAAATGTTAATGAAAAAGTAAAATTCTACTGGATCGAAACTCACTCTCCAGCTCACTTTACAGCATTCCCTTATAGCTGCGTATGCTACTTGCTAACACAGCAACGTCCTTTAAATTGACGCTGTACACATTTCACACATAACAACAGACTAAAACACTCTCCAGTCTGAGCACACTTTAAGAAAACGGACTAAAACTGCAAAATGGAATTTATATTGAAAAGCTATTGCATGTAAGTGAGTTAACACAAGCAATCTAATGAAACACCTGCAGTTACAGCATGGGTTTAATTTGAAACACAGCAGCATTTTCAGCCACTTGAGGCTAAGCTTTTGCTGCTTAGTTATCATAATTTGGAAGGTAATTAGAAACTAATGAGATTAAAAAGACAATGTTTCTTCTGTCAGTATTTAAATAAGCACTCTTTATGTCCATAGACTGCAGCAGTCAAGCTGAAGCCAACACAGATTTGGCTGATAGTGTGTTGAACTCCCCAACTGCTAGATGAAGGCACGAAGGCACGTGTTTTTGCTCTGTTTAACAATTTCTTTATTATGTTAATAATTTCTTACATAACTAATGGACTGAAGTTCTTTGGTAATCCTTTTTATTCAAGTTCATTTGATTTCTATTTTACCTTTCGAAGAAGCAACAAGCCACACTACCACACAGTGCTATCTGAGGAAATATACAAATTTATTCATAAGTATCAGTATCGAATGCCGCATCGCATCAATTCTGATAAAATATTAATGACACCCAACCCCACTGATTAGCAAATACATTTTGGCCTCAAAGCTTCAGCCCTGAGGTCTCACAGCATTGCTGATTTTAACCATAATAATGCGGTAAGGCCTTGAGTTTTTTTATAAACTACAGTGAAGCCATATCACTGAGGATACCACCCAACCAACAATGTAAGATCAGCAAAATCAACCACCTCTCTGGATCTTATCAATCCTATCTTGTTGTTACTATGCATCCAAAGCCTACAAAAATAGTTGTTAGACCAATGGTCCCTTCTGCTGTGCATAGATTTTACCTTGAAGTTGCTGCTGCTCCAGGGCCAATGTCTCCAGCGTGTAGTTACAGAACTCCAGGTTCTCCATCGCCTGCAGACGAGCAGTCTCATCCTCTTCCTCCTCCAGCATGGTCCTGAGCTCCTCCGCCGTGTGTGCATATGCCTCCATGTCATTCTCCACCTCCTGTAGCCGTAGCAGCAGCTGGTACTCCTCCTCACGTTCCCTTTCTCTCTGCTTCTCCAGCTCAATTTCCTTCTCCAGCCTTCTCTCCGCTTCCTGCTGCTGCTGTATTTCCTGTTCTTGGAGTGCTGCGAGGTCGCCAAACTCAGCTCCTGCATCTATTGGCTGGTCCAGCAGGTTTATGATCGGTTCCTCTTCTTCATCAGGGGTGTAGAAGATGGGACTGTTGGAGTGAATTTCATTGGTTGGCGGAGTAAGGTTTTGTCTGGGGCATGGAGGAGGTGGGCGTGGGGCAGGGCGGGCTGGTTTGTATTGGGGTGGGGCGGGGGGCCGAAGGATTCTGGGGCGGGGCGGAGGTGGTCGGAGGGTTCTGCATCTCTCAAGTGAAGAAGAGGCCAGGCTCGACTGTAAAGGCTGCAGGAGATGGGACACAGGAGAGTGGGCAGAGCCTCTGATGATATCACTCTCGCTGCTGTAGTCCAGAATGGAAAAATGACGTGAGACACAGGAATCATGGCCATCCTCACTGCTGCTATAAGCATCCTTGGCAATACTGTTGTTCACATCGGTACCATTGTCCTCAGCAGTCAGACTTTTCTCAAATTCAAACAGCTGCTGGGATAGCTTGGCCTCCAGGTCACCAGCTGAGGTTGCCAGGGCATCTAGGGTGTAGGAAGTGGGCATTAAGCCATTAGAACCACGCACAGACTGCTGGCTATGCATCCGTCTCTCGGTATTCCCCATCATCATATCTACCTCACTGGCACTAGAATGTCTCGTAAGTTTCTTTTGCCTATGGCCCTCAACAAGGCCGATGAGTGCTTTGCTAAGACTGACGCCTTTGCTACTAATGGTGGCATCATCTGCTGTTGGCCGCTGGTAGCGTCTGCTATTCTTAGACCAGCCAGACTGAGTGCTGGGAAGGGTCAGGCTTCGCTTGGGCAGCCGGGGTGGTTGGCTACCATTAGCATAAGTATTCCTATCATTGTCTGTGTTAGAGGGTGGGCAAAAACGGTGCCTGTGGCTATGTGCAGGGGGGCTTGGTCGCGGAGGGAGCCTGGGTCTTGCCGGTGGAGTAGATCTGGGTCTCCTAGGACCTCGTTGGGCTGGGGCAGCAGGTCTTTGAGACTGTGGGTCTGCCCTGTTACCCATCTCTTTCTCCCCTCTGTCCTGTGTATGAGCTTCAGTGCTAATGCTACCAGTCACCACTTGCCACTTCCGCTCCTCAGCCCTCTCAAAGTAATCCAAGTCCCACACTGTGTAATCTTCATATGATTTCCACTCAGAACTATACTCTGACTCACTTGCGCACGGCTGATCTGAGTTTTGTCCCGAAGAGCAGTAACTCTCTTCTTTCTCTGCCTCACTTTCAACATTTGCTTCCTCCTCTGTTTTCTGCCTATTGTCTTCTATTTTGACAAAACGATAAGGGAAGATGCCACGTTGTCCTCTCAGCTCGCCCTCCAGCCAACCATCTTCCATAGTGCTTATTATACGTATCCTGTCCCCAACATCAAAGTCCAACTCTCCTGGTTCCATGGCTCGAAACTCATACAGTGCCACTCCATAAACACCGTCTTCTTCCTCCTCCTCCTCCTCTTCTACTACTACCTCTTTGTCTATGCTCTCCTCCTCTGGCCTCACAAATATTCCCTCTCCCTCCTCCTCCTCGATGCCCTCCCCTGCATCAAATGGGTCCTCGTGAAGGTCATGATTCATATCCTGGCAGTTAATAGAGTCAGTGTCCTGGGGAGATCGGAGGGGCCCCAAGAGCTCCACAAAACCCTCTGGGAACACTCCCCTGCGGCCATCTAACTCTCCCTGGAACCAGCCTGGCTCAGGCAGGCCCGTAATAATGATCAAGTCCCCCTCCCGGAAGTCAAGTTCTTCATGGAGCTGTGCATGGAGGCTCATGAGGGCCCGGGCCTGCCCAAGGGCATAGGGTGGGAGATCTGAAGCCTGGGCCTGGGCTGAGCGCTCTGAAAGCTGCCTTGAACGGCCCGACAGGTGAAGCTCCTTCACACAAGATGTGGGGAATAGACCACGGGCACCCCATTCATTACAGCCACATTGCCAGGTTGCTCCCTGGTCCATGGCACCACCTGCTTCTTGGACGACCACATCACCTGAAGAGACCCAGAATGATGGGGGATATCGTTATTCCTCTGACTGATACCATTCATGCAAATCAAAAATATAATTTAAGAGAAAGGTTAGTGCTTGATGCCTGTCAAACTTCTTGGAAATAAATGATGAAAAGATGATGTTCAGCACTAAGATGTCAGTTTACAAAACAAGTCCCACACAAGCCCGTAAGTCATTCCTCCAAAGATGATTGAAATTTAACATAAGACTCGGATTATATTTGCAATAACTGAACTGGAGTCAGCTTTGTAGCTAATGTTCCTAGAGACACAGTGATTAGTGGAATGTTGGGTGGTCAGCCAGAAAATTTGCAAGAGAGTGTGTGTGTGTTTGTAACCCCGTGGAGGGCAGAGGGTCACATTCCAAAGACCTGCAACTCCACCTCCCATTGTGTCTGCATTCAGACCTGGGGGTGCAGCCAATGTAGAACACGGCATCATTCAGGAAACAAACATTTTATCTCTTGGACAACCATTGGAGATTGTTTGCATTACAACACAGGAAATGTCATTTATCTAGAACAAAACAAAATATTTTCCAAATATCATAAGGTTATGGGATCTCGTCTCAATCAAAAAATAAAAAATAAAAAACATCCAGTTAATAAGAAGAATAAGTATCAGAGGCCTGGGGAGTTGAAATGTGCTCTGACAAAGCATGTAAACAAATGCCCTATCACACATATTAGCAATTGCGATGTTGCCGTAAACAAATTGAGGAGCAGGTTTCATGAAACATACCACAAGAAAAACAGTGGGGAATGCATGGTATATGCACCCAGCGCAAGATTAGTGTATGATGCACAGTCTTGTCCAAATGCTGTTCTGCAGAGAAGGCTTTATTGGAGCCAGCCAATGCTAGTCAAATTAACAAGGGCAAGTTTTTCTTCATTCTTGACATTTTACCTGGTCAACAGAGGCACTGTTAAAACACACCTCTTCTTCCTCTACCACTTATTACACTACTTATTATTATTATACTAGTACAATAACTACTATTATTGTTACTACAGAAATGAACAAAATTCCGCTCTCATTTCAATGTACAACTATCACTTCTACCATCACTATTACTATACCTACTATGATAATAATAATAATAAATATAAAAATAATCACTCTAGCACTATGCCAGAAAGTGTTGCTGAATGAACAGTGAACAAAATTACAGTATAAAGAAGAACAATTCAACTCATGCCAAACAGAACAAGAGAGAGGAAGGAAATAGCTGGTACAATGAAGGAGGCTAAACAGTTTGACTTGTGGTTACTGGGGACATCTAGTGGATTGTTTTAAGATGTGGTCAAATGTCAGCCAAAAAGAGTTTAGCATCAGAATACAACGTCAGAACAGAAATCTTCCAGTACTTTAGCAATTCTTCTGTACCATTCAGCTGTATCCCATATGCACCAAGATGCTGAAGGGTTGTGGAAGTTATACAGAGACAGACCTTCTAGGAGTCTACCAAGTCATCTTCATTTACAACATCAAAGGAGAAGCTCAGAAAATCATAGCATCAATATTATGTCAATTAATGACATAATTCATCAATCTGTTGAAAAAAAGATCACATAAAGCTGAACTCTATGGTAGGGTTTTCTTCAAAGGGAGGATACTACTCGCTTTGGGAAATCATATGTTGTTCCTCCAGTCTAGAGATATAAAGTCAATTCATGTGAACATGAGTAACTCTTTGTCAAAGTCAGAAAGCAGAGCATTGTAAACCACACCAAAACTTGTGATAGGAAAACAGGAACTACTCAATACACAAGGAATAATAGACTGATTGGGCGACAAAGTCTAAATGTTTTTGGGGGTTTTTTTGTCCCCCCCCCTTTTTTTTTCTCCTCAATTGTATCCGACCAATTACCCCACTCTTCCGAGCCATCCCGGTTGCTGCTCCACCCCCTCTGCTGATCCGGGGAGGGCTGCAGACTACGCACGTCTCCTCCGATACATGTGGAGTCGCCAGCCGCTTCTTTCACCTGACAGTGAGGAGTTTCACCAGGGGGACGTAGTGTGTGGGAGGATCCCGTTATTCCCCCCAGTTCTGCCTCCCACCGAACAGGCACCCCCACTGACCAGAGGAGGCGCTAGTGCAGCAACCAGGCCACATACCCACATCCGGCTTCCCGGATGTTGCCCAAGTTCACTGAAATCAACCGTATTGTCTTAGACTGTAGACAGTATATTTAAATGGCTATTTCAAGTTAAATACTAGCGAACTCTACAGGAAAACATGTTGCTTGTCTCCGTTTACTCTGATCAACAAGGATGGGAACAGCTGTGATAATGTGATAAATGACATTTTCATGTATATTACAGTCAGCTAGGCTATGTGTTATAACAGTTATCAGTCTAATGCAACACAAAAACTTATTTCATCAACAAGAAACTTTTTATCTAGGATCAAGAACCATGTTAGTCTTTGATGCCAGAGCTTGCTTCTAAATTGTGGTCAGGTTGTGACGGGAGCTTACATCACAGCTGATCCCCATCTCATGGAGAAGAAGCAATAGTCAAGGTAGACTATCATGGAACGGGGTTCCACGTAAAACAACTACACTAGAACACAAGACAAACAATTTACCTGAGCACACCGACATTGAGATCCTTCAGACATGTAGCGTAAGGCTATGTGGAAAAAATCACGCTTTTTAGAACACCCATGATATCAATGAACACACTACTCAGTTGTGAGTGTGTGTGCATCTAATGTGATGTCCAGTATACTGTACAATATCACAATGTGATATCCTAAATGAAATCATCATAGAATTTTATGTAATTTAAGAAAGCATATGTGCTTCAGGAAAAGCATGTGTGCTTTATGATAGTGGTGGATGTAGGACTTGTGAAGTCCATAGGGCTAAAATAATATATGGAAGCATAAATGAAGTATACTTCTCTCTTCAGACAAAAAAGAAACCCAAAACATGCATCCTGTATATGTCTGTACCTCTCTTCAGAGACAGGTGTGCTGATTCAGCAGAGGTGAAGTCATTGATACACACATAGAGTCTGTCTCCAGGCTTGGTACTGGGAATGGTGACCGCCTCCACAAAGGTGCTGGGAAACTGGCCTGCAGGAAGGCAAAACACCCGGATCGGTCCTTAACTCTTTGCATGAAAGCAATACAAAGAATATCACACATTTCTCTTGCATACTGGAAAACCAACCTCTAAACACATTATTTATTTACCCCCCCCTTTTTTTCTCCTCAAATGTATCCTGTCAGTTACCCCACTCTTCCGAGCCATCTCGGTCGCTGTTCCACCCCCTCTGCCGATCCGGGGAGGGCTGCAGACTACCACATGTCTCCTCTGATACATATGGAGTCACCAGCCACTTCTTTTCACCTGACAGTGAGGAAGGATCACGCTATTCCCCCCAGTTCCCCCTCCCCACTGAACAGGCGCCCCAACCAACCAGAGGAGGCGCTAGTGCAGCAACCAGGACACATACCCATATCCGGCTTCCCACCCGCAGACACGGCCAATCACATTTATCAGGGTAACTTCCAAGCTGATTTATGGAAATCACCAATAACTGCTGGTGTATAAAAATGGCTTCTTAAAATGAGTAGTCAGCTTTGTACTTCTCAATAATTCGATTTTCAATAGCTTTAAGTTCTTTTTAGCAACCCGGGTGAAAGTGATGACGCAGCGAAATTGAGATACACACGGGTGTTTTAATCTATGCAAGGATGCCAAATAACCCCCTCACCTGTGACACCATCCTTGTTGCCGAGCAACCAGAACTCATCCACCACGCTGAGTACCTCAATGACATCACCGGTGAAGAGTGGGAGCTCCTCGGAGACACTGGGGAGGAACTCAAACACCGCACGCACCACCGAGCCTGCCTCCATCACTCATGCCCTGGAAAGGGGTTTGGAAAGAGACGGAGAGGGACATTAGGTGAGACGGCACATGTTTCTAAGACATTTCACATCAACAAAAAGAAGGAAAGCGGCGTCAGCTTCGGACAGTTTAGAAAAATGTTGGGAAGGAAGTCCTCCAATGTGACTGTGGGAAGGGAGCTTTCCAGAGAGCCATGTGACGCTAGCAGACATTTTTTGGAATAGGATTTTTCTGGAAGCATGCGGCACACCTTAGATTCAGAAGTTCTTTAGACAGCTCCCTACATATGGCATTCTCGTGCAGAACAAAATCTTTGGTTCGGAGAATTCCTTTGCACTTCAGAGAAAGAAAAAAGAAGAAAAAGAGAAGTGGAAAAGGAAGTCAGCTTGAGTGAGTGAGGTATCAGAAGAGAAAGGACAGTTGAAGACACAGCACTGTACCGAGGAAGGTCGAAGCACATTCCTTAGCACCTGCTTATCGCTCTTGTATCTATGCTTCCTCGTCGGAAAATGGTAATCACACATACTGTACAACTGCACGTCATTGATTTCTGGATGACCGCCAACACTTAAAACTTGGGACCAATCCGTCTCATGCAAGTGCAGGTCAAAACATCTATACTTACATCATCACGTGAGGTTGGATAGCAGTGCAATAAAGCCTCCTTACCTCCTTAAGTCCTTGTTATTCTGAAGTCTGTCTTCTCTATCACAAAATTCAGGGCTACAGTTGTTAAAGTTGAGGGACAGATATCGCTCTATGAGGCTACCACAGTCGGCAGCTCTTCCCTGAAGCTGACTTGGAGTCTAGTTTTCTTCAACCAGATACTTTAATTGTCCTAGGTGCCTGTCCTTTTCATTAGGGCAGAGTCAGGATGGATGTTGTGTCATATTCTGTCGGTGTCCTGGCCAATGACTGCACTTTAACTGGCGCCGACATTGACAGTAACAATCCAGTCTCATCGCCAGTGTTTTGATGTTTTTGTTTCACACAGATGTAAGATCTTCTTTAATAGAGAAAATCTGATTAAGGCCCAATGTTGTTTTTGTTCAATTACCCTACTCTCAAGATTTAATGAGATTTTACACCAGTATTGCTGAGTGAAAGTGTTTCTGAACTCAGTGTCTCTGGAGGTCACGGGGACTAAAACTGATCTCATTTACCAGAAACCCTGGGGAGGGGTGGGCTTAAGAAAATTTCTTAATGAACCAGGATTTCCTTGTCTGAGCCTCTCTTCCAACCCCATGCCCCTCCAGTCAACTTTCAGTCTCACCCCACCACGGGAAGACTGCATCACCTGACCAAGCCACACGTCTCCCCTCTCAGGTTTCTCCTGCACCAAGTCTTGAGTGGAATTCTTGTCTTCCTATACCCGACTTCAACCGAGCTGAAAACACTGACTGGTTGACGCAACATCTCTTTCTTCTCTTACCAACTCGCTCACTAGTTACTTGGTACTAGTCTGTGAATGTTCTCATTCATCCAGGTCATGGTTATCCAAAGGAGTTGAATCAAGTGCAACTGGACTTGGTATATATTGGTACTAGTCATCTTAAAACGACAGGAGAGGATCTGCATGGGGCATATGAAATCACGAGACATGACACATTATCGTGTCACTTTTAATTAACATTCCTTGATTGTACAACAGAAAGGATATTAAATCTCAAAGAAACTCATGAATGAATAGATCAATGTTCAGAGCCATTCAAGCAATCCACGATTCTCCAACTGGAGCTGCATGTGTGACCCTGGTGGCCATGGATTTACTCCCAAACAGAAGCTACTTACTCCAGAGTTGCCTTTGCCCTGTCCTCCTTGTTACTTTCCCATGCTAAATGAATGATAAAAACACAAGGGACATATCCATAATCAGCATACTATCTTAAAAGAAAGATTCATTTCTTTCCTTTTCTCCATCATTCATGGTTGTAGTAATGTGCCTTCACCACTTGGTGTCTCAAAAGCAAAATGGAGCACACTCACCTAGACTGTATCTAGAAAAGAAGCATCCAAGGTGAATAGATTAAGGTTATTATTTCCGTCAATATGGCCAATTTGGGTAGGCAGTGATTATGAAAACTGCAAGCCCTTTTTGCAGGTACCCAACAAAGGTGTGCAAGATGATTGGGGAAGTGGCACCAACAGTCATGCAGCGCTGGGCAATATGGAAATTATTATACCCACAATAAGTAAAAGGAATTTCACATAAATATTTATATCACAATATCTGCTGACATATGCAATGCAAAGTACCAACTTCAAGAAACCGACTGAAGCTCATCACATTGAAGTGTTTGGTACAGTATGAAACCAAAACTAGCTTTTAAATAATACTCAACTATTTCAGAACCCATTTTGTGAAAAATTATAGGTAATAGATTCTCGTTATCATTAATTCAGGCAGCAAAAAAAAATTGTGCACCACGATGTGACAATATTCAAATTTCATCCCAATACAATGCCACTAAAAGACCATAAATGATAATATTGAATTATTGCCTTGCTTTACAGTCAAGATGATTTCTTTATGAAACATCTTAAAAAAACTATAAACACTGACCAGTGTGCTGCATAATTTAAAAAAAATAAGAAAAGGCAAATGAAATAATAATAATAATAATTAATAATAATAATTAATAATAATAATCTGCCACTTAATAATAATTAAGTGGCAGAAGAAAGGTACAAGTTGGGCAGACTCCAGCGATGGAGGACAAAAGTGAGTTTTCGGATAGGACTTAACCATTTGCATAATCTGTGCCTCACTTTTTCTCTGTTGGTACTTCTGACGAATGTTCAACGTCAGAGGACAAGGAGACGGGTGCTAAATGTGATTGGTGGACTGCTGCATCCATCACTATTTTGCAAACGGTCAGTTCATGATGGGCTGATTTTAATAAGGGGGGGGGGTAGTTCGTTCCATAGTCTGGGGCATATGACTGTAGTAAACTGCTCACTCTGAGGCCTTAATATGGACCAGAAGACGTGAAGGACTCTGATCAGAGGACCTAAGGGGCCCTGATGGTGACGGGGCGATGGAGGAGGTCTGACATCTACATACTGGTCAAGCCAGTTAAGGCTTTAGTAACAAAGCTCAAAGTCAAATCTGCACCCCATTTTGAGGAGGCCTAAGAGAAGTTGATAAAGAACAGAATTAAAAAGGTGTATTTTATATAATAAATTTGTTTGGTAGTTAGTTTCCGGGCTTTATTACAGGCTGACATGATATTTTCTCAGACGCATGTGGCCAACAAAAAAGGACAAGAACATGAAGATGAGGAGGCCGTTGATGATCGAAGCACGGCTATGTTCAATACACTCACTTTCACAATGTAAAAAAAAATCAGTTTACTTTGCAACCAAGGAGCCTCATCTTTTTTTATACAGGGTGTTTCTCCTTCCACTTCTCGTATTTTTGTGAAAAACATTTCGCCATTTTTAGCGCCAAAAACAGATTCTGATTCAAATTAGCTTATGAACACTAAACTATTCCAGTTAACACAGCCAAGAAACACTATGACAAAAACAACACACACACACACAACAAAAATCTAGCAATAGCTCACCACTGAAGCTCCTCTCATTTATTCTGTCATGACAGACCAACCACAGGTGTGGATGGACAGACTGAAAGAGGGGAAATGAGAGAAGAGAGCTGTAGTTTGTGAGTCAATGGGGCCTCTGTTCAGTGTGACGGCCAAACCCAGAGGAAAGAGTAACAGGGCTCCAACCCAGCTCAATGCTGCTGTCTATTGGGAGAGGACAGGGGGGCTCAGGTTAAACTGGATGAGGTTTTCAAGTGGCTAGAGGGGTCAGCTGACCACAGAGAGAGAGAGAGAGAGAGAGAGAGAGAGAGAGAGAGAGAGAGAGAGAGAGGTGTGTGTGTGCTTGGCAGGTTGTTTGCAGGCTCGGTGAAGGTCAGGGGTTTTGCATAACAAGAGTGGTCGCTGCTCACAACTCATTGCAGTGCTGTGAACACAACACCACCCAGTGTTAAAGACACAATGAAACCCTAGACGAGTTATTAGCTAAAGTAAGCCAAGAATGTGTGTGTGTGTGTGTGCGCGCGCACGTGTGTGTGTGGTGTAACTTCCTGCAGAAAGAAAATAGTGCTTGAAAGTAAAATGTTATTTCTACTTCCTCCTGTGTTAAGGATCGCGTTCTTATGCTTCATTTAGTCCTTGAATATAATCCCACCGACGTTCAGCATTTTCAAACTGCTAAGCGTAGAATTGGCACTCTATCCTTGAGGAACGTGCACATTTGGAGAGCATGACAAACCTGCTATGGACAGGAGTCTACATCTTCTATGGTAGAAATGAACGCATAAAATGTGTAAAGAATTAACAAGCTGCAGGATCTGATGATTTAAAGTGAGCCTGACCGAGGTCAGCTTTGAGGGCTTTCATCTGTTAGTTCCTTAATGCTCTTCAAACTCAGGATGGCAAGTACAAGCAAATGTAGAAACAAGGCAGTATTTAGTCATCTGCATGTTTTCAACAAGCCTGTCAACTGGTTGACTTTAGCACAGATGAAACAACATCTGTCTGGAGGACACACTGGAACGACTTCAGCGGAAACGTGCTCCGACATGAAAAATGGTGATGACTCATCTTTCAACATTACTTACACAGAAACAGGCAATGATAGTGATCTAGCCATCAGCTCAAACAATCTGAAGGTGCAAGAATGGGATTGCAGGGCGTCCGGGTGGCGTGGCGGTCTATTCCGTTGCCTACCAACACGGGGCTCACTGGTTCGAATCCCTGTATTACCTCCAGCTTGGTCGGGCGACCCTACAGACACAATTGGCCGTGTCTGCGGGTGGGAAGCCGGATGTGGGTATGTGTCCTGGTCACTGCACTAGCACCTCCTCTGGTCGGTGGGGGCACCTGTTCGAGGGGGAGGGGGAACTGAGGGGAATGGCATGATCTTCCCACGCGCTACGGCCCCCTGGTGAAACTCCTCACTGTCAGGTGAAAAGAAGCGGCTGGCGACTCCACATGTATCGGAGGAGGCATGTGGTAGTTTGCAGCCCTCCCCGGATCAGCAGAGGGGGTGGAGCAGCGACCGGGATGGCTCGGAAGGGTGGGGTAATTGGCCAAATTCAATTGGGGAGAAAAAGGGGGGGAGAATGGGACGACAGTGAAAAGTCGATTTCAGGGAAGGGTTCGACAAAAAAAAATCCTACATTTAACAAGCACTGATCTACAAGAAACCATCTCTTGCTTATCATCTTGTTGAACAAGTTATAATTATCTCAGTGTGTGACAAGACTTGAGAATTATGCTTCCTGTGTTTGCGTGATGTGGTTTCCAGTTTTGCTTGTCATGTCATTGTTACTGAGAGGATAAGTCGGCTGTTTGCCATTGGCTTAGATGTGATTATTTCTGGCAGCACAAAATTAGCTGTCCACAGTGTCGGACGGTCGCCTTACCATCATAATAATAATAATAACACCCATTACGTGTTAGCTCTCCCACTGTCAGCGCTGTCCGCTACTTGACTCTTGCACATCACAATCGACTCCACCAGGCCATCTCCATGACAAACCTATGAACTCAAGGAAATCGCACACAGAAAACGTGCACTACCACTCCCAGAACAATAGGCAGAGACGTGCACGCTCTTGAAGCTCATCTTTGGTGTCATGTCAAGCGTCTTAGTTTTATTTACGGGTCTGTCGCCCACTGCACCGCATGCTGGGTGACTGACACACTGCCCTGGACAGAGGACGGTACAAACTCCCGGTTTGCAAAGGAGTCAGATCGATTTCAACCGCAGCTGTATGTGGTTCACCTTATCTCACTGAACACACACACACACACAAACAAACACACACACACACACATACACAAGCACAAAATATTCAATGGTCATGAACCTGTTCCAACACAAGTAATTCATCATAAGTTAAAGGTAAATAGTTTTTTCACAATCATAACACTTGTTCGCTCATAGGCATTTCTTGACTTTTATCCAACTACTACATAATTATGCTGTTGGCCTGCATTTCCAGTTTCAAAATCAACAGAGAATAAGTTAACCTTAGGCCATTATGATCTGGGGGTACCTTCATATTAAAAGCCATCAACAAGGTGGGTGTCTCATCACTGCTTCGGTAGCTTTCAACAGAAAAGGTACCAGTATCAGTTCTACATCGCCGAGACTGATTCAGAGTACAAACAGCACTGACTACTGCAAAGGTACTGAACTCTTACTGATATAGACAGACTGAGTTCAGTTTATTTTGTGGTTTGGCTTTGATTTCTGATGCGTTCCGCCTGGCCCTTAGTGCCTAAATTTAGTCTCTCTCTCTCTCTCGCTCTCTCTCTCTCTCTCTCTCTCTCACACACACACACACACACAATTTCCCATACTATAAGTCGCTGTTTTTTTTTTTAACTCATCTGGCTGGTCCTGCGACTTATATAACAAAGCGATTTATACAATGTAATTTTGTCGGACGACTACACTGCATTTCAACTAGAGCCACTAGATGGCACTTTTTAGTCTCGTGGCTCAATTAAAAATACTGTACCGCCATATAAATGCAACTTATATGTGCTTTTTTACTCGCAACACTACATTATTTGCCGGGTGCGACTTATACTCCAGTGCGACTTGAAGTCCGGGAAATACGGTATGCATAACCTACACATGCAGAGGTACGCACATACTTAATCACTTACACAGAGAAAGAAAAAGCACGAATTTGTTAATGGCTCATCAGCTTGTCAGTCAAAATAACCATTTTGTTTCCCTTCGATTAAACAAAATGGGACATAGGAGCGAATACATATTGTGTGTCCTCTATACATGGGTAAAAACCATGTCCACCATTGCCAAACGTGTATACAAACAGCTCATCAGTACAACCTTATAGATTGACAACTGACCCACAAGTGTTGCCTGTTTATATCTGGCACTGGGAATGTTCCTTAGGAGAGTACAAGGGCCATTTTACACCTAGACTGGCATTGCTATCATAACAGAAAGAGATGGTACACACCCATCCAGATTTATGGCATCCTGATAAGAAACCGTAAACTTCACGTGGCTCTCGAATATCCTGGCACAGACTTGACAAGACAATTTCACGAATACAGACTCAAACGCCGAAGATAACAATCGCTCCTTGCTTTATAAAAGGAATGTGTTGGAACACATAATTCACAGGGATGGAGAATGACAGATTACATTTATCAAAATTCCAGTTTTTCCAACACAAATAAAAATGACAAATGATACAGTTAAAAGTAAAAAAAAATTTTTTTTTTTTAAAAACAACACAGTGAGCTGATGGACATTTTTGAGAAATCGATAACCTCTTGGGTAAACTACAAGACAACAATATTAGTGAGCAAGTATTGGAATAGCTCATTATAAATCATCTTCCATATCTAAAAAAAACTGTTCATATTGGATCAAGACAATGACATTATCAATTTATATTCTTCAAAT
Organism: Lampris incognitus; assembly: GCF_029633865.1. Classification (NCBI taxonomy): domain Eukaryota; kingdom Metazoa; phylum Chordata; class Actinopteri; order Lampriformes; family Lampridae; genus Lampris; species Lampris incognitus. Next base: position 17,075,769 of record NC_079227.1, read on the forward strand.
GTAGGATGCTAAGTAAATCTAAACACACTTGGATTATGTTTCTGAGCACTCATGTGAACCACCACAGATTATCATCTGAATATAGCAAGCCATAAAGGGTTAAGATTACATTTTGAAAATAACATTGACCCCTGAGGCTCTAACAAAGTCCTATGGGAACCGCAGTGCTGATATCTTCTATTCTGCCAGGTAGTTCATTGCATCCACCTGTTTTGTCAGGTATACCAGCCGTCCAGTGATGGAGGATTTTCCACCAGGGACAACAGGCGAACATAAATCGACCCCCTGGCACGATAGAAACCAGCAGCATTTGGGCATCCAGGTAGCATAGCGGTCTATTCTGTTGCCTACCAACACGGGGATCACCGGTTTGAATCCCCCGTGTTACATTCGGCTTGGTCAGGCGTCCATACAGACACAACTGGCTGTGTCTGCGGGTGGGAAGCCGGATGTGGGTATGTGTCCTGGTCGCTGCACTAACGCCTCCTCTATTCAGTCGGGGTGCCTGTTTGGGGGGAGGGGGAACTGGGGGCATAGCGGGGTCCTCCCACGTGCTACGTCCCCCTGGTGAAACTCCTCACTGTCAGGTGAAAAGAAGCGGCTGGCGACTCCACATGTATCGGATGAGGCATGTGGTAGTCTGCAGCCCTCCCCGGATCGGCACAGGAGGTGGAGCAGTGACTGGGACAGCACAGAAGAGTGTGGTTATTGGCCGGACACAATTGGGGAGAAAAAGCCACACAAAAAAAGAAAGCATTATTGATGGTATCCGAGGACGGAAATGAAAACCATTGGTCTAAAGATACCATGCTTTTTCATTATTAGTGCCCTATTACCCAGCTGCTGCTTATTGGCTCATCTAAGTAAACTTTCTTGCAAGCTAAAAAGCCCATTGGTCGAATAGGCAGGATTTAGTAATGCTATAAGTACACAACTCTCTATGCAAAATTAGCTTTCCGTGTTGGTGATGAGAATTCCAGTGATATTCATGGCCGGTCACCAATCCACCACCGTAGAGGCACAAACATGAAACTCTTCTGTTGCAATGAAATATAATTTTAAGGGGTCATATGCAAAACATGTAAGCTTTATCTTCGCTAATTTTTCCTAGCCTTGAATTCAACCTGAATTAGAAAAATAAAATGATTCAGCTTTTACACGAGGAAGCACTCAGCTTATCGCAGTCAAACCAAGTTGAGAAGAGACAAGGCTGCACTGCATAAATTGCAGACTAATGACATGCTTTAAAAAGAAAGACTGAAAGAGAGATGGACTGAATGGGGAATGTGTGTGTGTGTGTTTGTGTGTGTGGGACTAATGTGTGCCACTTGGCACTGTCCTGAGGAAAGTGGCGGGGTTACGACAGACAGCTAAATCAACAGCTGTTGCGCGCGTGCACACACCCACACGCACACACAGCTGACAGTGGGACAAAGCACCAACTGTATGACCAGGGAGATGACCCTTGCGCCTCCATTACTCTTTAGTGACTCAACTTTACCTTGTCTGTATCACTACCCACCATGGTAAACATCTATATATCTACCTGAGTCATCTGTGAGAGACAGAGAGAGAGACACAGAGAGAGAGAGAAGGGGATTATGTAGCTGATTTGGGACATGAAGGTGTGGGGATGGCCTTGCACACCAGTACCAGGGTTTTTGGTCTGATACAAGCGGTCATAGGCAGATAGCGCAGCAGGGAGTGTATAAGGGCAGGGAGTGTATAGGGGCAGAGACATAGGGGAATCTGAGTAGGTTGAAAAGGGGCAGACTGCATTGTTCTGGATGGGTTCTGAAGGACACGTTTCAAGATGACACAGCAAAGATAAATCCACTCACAGCACTACAGCAGTTTGACCTTCCTCAACCTAACTCCATCTTGCCTTCTCACTTTTACTATGGACTATTTGCATGATAAGAGCCCAGCAAAATGTCCCTATTGATGAGGGCACCATATCATCTCAGTACCAAACCTGCAAACTCATAAATGACCATTTTCAAAAGTTTGGTGATAGCATAAAATACTGAAAGTGGGGCACTGTGCGAGTCTGTTTTTTTTTTATGAGTGTGTGTGTGTGTGTGTGTGTGTGTGTGTACGCACGTGTTGGAGGAAATGGGATCTGCTGACTGCCTATGTCTTTTCATCGAATAGGGTCATTTCATGCCAACAATGAAGCCCCCACCTCTTTATCTGCCTGCCAGGACAAGGCTCGTGCTGGTGCATCATGTACATACCATTCCATCCTATTCAAACACATGTTGAGCGGTTCGACTGGCACCTGCCTGCGCATGGATAAAAACACACACGCGCGCGCGCGCACACACACACACACACAACACACACACACACAGACAAACCGGCAGAATGCTCTGGAGTGGCCTGGGTAGCAGTTAATGCCTTTTGATATTCCTGATTGTTTACTGATGACTCATTGTGCTGCGTACCAATGCGCTGTTCCCGTCCAGAATGCTGCATCCACTAAAACGCATTCAGCTCAAAGCAAAACAGCCAAAACAGGTGGGCAGCCGGCGGATGGTTCTGGACATTAAAAACAGTGGGGCATTTGTTCCTTTACTTTTCACTGTCTGGCTGTTCAGCACGTCTGATAAACAGGGGAGAGATGGTGCATGCATGCCTGTGTGTTTGTGTGTGTAGTGGCGGTGGTGGGGGAAGGGGGAGCTCCGTCTGGCTGACAGTTGTCGACACAAGTCATGTGGCCCGGCAAACCATATGCTGCGAGAGGTCAGTACTTTGTCTTAGAAAACCTCTCGCGGCATGATGACATAATCCTTGCCAGAGGTGGAAAACCCCGGTCCAGAAAGTAAAAACCCTAACCGTGTCTTTACTCCCTCCATGTATTAAACCGGCTGATTTGGGAAACTAGTCAGCGCAATCTGATGGTTTAATACATGGGTGGAGTAAAGACACGGTTAGGGTTTTTACTTTCTGGACCGTGTTTTTCTCCCGCTGACCTTGCCGACCTGCGTGTTTTCTTCCATAACATCTGAAACTATATATATATATATACACTCACCCGCCACTTTATTAGGCACACCTGTCCAACTGCTCGTTAACGCAAATTTCTAATCAGCCAATCACATGGCAGCAACTCAATGCATTTAGGCATGTAGACATGGTCAAGACGATCTGCTGCAGTTCAAACCGAGCATCAGAAAGGGGAAGAAAGGTGATTTAAGTGACTCTGAATGTGGCATGGTTGTTGGTGCCAGACGGGCTGGTCTGAGTATTTCAGAAACTGCTGATCTACTGGGATTTTCATGCACAACCATCTCTAGGGTTTACAGAGAATGGTCCGAAAAAGAGAAAATATCCAGTGAGCGGCAGTTCTGTGGGTGAAAATGCCTTGTTGATGCCAGAGGTCAGAGGAGAATGGCCAGACTGGTTCGAGCTGACAGAAAGGCAACAGTAACTCAAATAACCACTCATTACAACCGAGGTATGCAGAAGAGCATCTCTGAACGCACAACACGTCGAACCTTGAGGCAGATGGGCTACAGCAGCAGAAGACCACACCGGGTGCCACTCCTGTCAGCTAAGAACAGGAAACTGAGGCTACAATTCGCACAGGCTCACCAAAATTGGACAATAGAAGATTGGAAAAACGTTGCCTGGTCTGATGAGTCTCGATTTCTGCTGCGACATTCGGATGGTAGGGTCAGAATTTGGCGTCAACAACATGAAAGCATGGATCCATCCTGCCTTGTATCAACGGTTCAGGCTGGTGGTGGTGGTGTAATGGTGTGGGGGATATTTTCTTGGCACACTTTGGGCCCCTTAGTATCAATTGAGCATCGTGTCAACGCCACAGCCTACCTGAGTATTGTTGCTGACCATGTCCATCCCTTTATGACCACAGTGTTCCCATCTTCTGATGGCTACTTCCAGCAGGATAACGCGCCATGTCATAAAGCTCGAATCATCTCAGACTGGTTTCTTGAACATGACAATGAGTTCACTGTACTCAAATGGCCTCCACAGTCACCAGATCTCACTCCAATAGAGCACCTTTGGGATGTGGTGGACCGGGAGATTCGCATCATGGATGTGCAGCCGACAAATCTGCAGCAACTGCGTGATGCTATCATGTCAATATGGACCAAACTCTCTGAGGAATGTTTCCAGTACCTTGTTGAATCTATGCCACGAAGGATTAAGGCAGTTCTGTAGGCAAAAGGGGGTCCAACCCGGTACTAGCAAGGTGTACCTAATAAAGTGGCCAGTGAGTGTATATATATAAAACATATATTAGGGCTGCACAATTAATCGCAAATAATCAAGTATTGGGATTTTATGTTTCCACAATTAATAATTGTGTAATTCAGAGATATTGAAGTCATTTCATCTCATCATCAGCCGCTTCTCCGTGGTCGGGTCGCGGTGGCAGCACTCCAGACATCCCTCTCCCTAGCAACGCCCTCCAGCTCCTCCTGAGGAATCCCAAGGCGTTCCCAGGCCAGATTGGACATGTAGTCCCTCCAGCGAGTTCTGGGTCTACCCCGGGGTCTCCTCCCTTGGACGTGCCCGGAAAACCTCCAAAGGAAGGCGCCCAGGAGGCATCCTAATCAGATGCCCAAACCACCTCAACTGGCTCCTTTCGATGCGAAGGAGCAGCGGCTCTACTCCGAGCTCCCTCTGGATGTCTGAGCTCCTCACCCTATCTCTAAGGCTGAGCCCAGACACCCTACGGAGGAAACTCATTTCAGCCGCTTGTACCCGCAATTTCACCCCTTCGGTCACCACCCAAAGCTCATGACCATAGGTGAGGGTTGGAACGAAGATATGGAAGTGTTCCAATTCTATCTTTATTGCATCTGAGAGTCACGTTGCCAAAACAATTACACTTGACCAATCGTAAAACTTGAATGCACAACATGCACCCATGTGACCAAAATGAGAGAAGTCTACAGCAACAGATGGGAAAGAGAGAAGTCCAACATAACAGTGTTTTTTGGAAAAATGTGGTGATGAGTAAAGAGAAAAAGAACTAAGAGCCCCATTGTTAACAAGTTGCAAATGTGCATTAAAGTAATTTTGTTCCCTGAAATGGAGACTAATAACGGTGATAACAATATTTAGTGAAGGAATTGGGATTATCATCATTTTTGCCTTTATCGTGCAGCCCTGGAATGAGAGGATGCCAGGGGGTCTGGGAAAGCAGAATTTCATAGGCTTCATTATCATGGAAAAATCTGCTAAAATAAATGATAAAAGGAATGACATGATGAAATGAGAGCCTCCATCGGCGGTCTGTGTAGCAAATTAGGGACAGGACGGAGGAGGGTTTTATAGTGGTACGGTTTTATAGTGCATTTCAGGCAGATGAGACAGAACAGTGCGGCCTCGCCCAAATGTCCAAAAAGAACATATCTGGCAACCCGAGTAAAGAGCCGCCCAAATCTGCCAAACTCTGTTGAAATATTTGGCGACGTGCAGACGAATAAACACAGCGCTGCAAAACAGAGAGAGAGGGCTGAATAAAGGCCTGACACGCACTCGAAAAACCCCACGGCAGGTCTGCACCAACTTAAAATGCTCGTGGGGGGGGGGGCACAGCAAAAATTTCTTTAAAGCCGTTTACACCTAGATTCATTAGAGCCCAACACTTTTTTTTTATCAATAGATTAGAAAGTAAGGAACATCTACTTTCTGAACATTTCCATTCCGATAGCCAGCAGCCACATTAAGATTTAATGACCAGAGGCTCAGGAAGGCGAGGTTAATAAATACCGCCGTTACCAGACGTGACCATTCATACCAGTGAAACCACTATCCCTTTTCTACTGGCTCCAGGTCGTGCAAGGAAAGGTTCGGATAAACCTTGACTAGGCTGCTTTGACCCTGCAGCACAAGCGGAGGCTGCTTTCTCTCTTGACCAAAAGCGAGCTGGGACAAGGCAGGACAAGTCCAGCTCGCATCCTTTCATCATCAGTCATCCGCCACTCCTTAATACTGCCACACCTCCACCCACTTAACCCCCTCCCCCCCACCCCTCTCTCTATTTATTGCCTTCTTCCTCTCTCTTTCATCCCCTTTGGACAGATGGAGAAAACAACTGAGGTAGTTAGAGGGGTGGTGTCGTGTTTTTTTGTTCTTTTTCTTTTTTTTTTAAACAAGCTTTTCTAGCGGTGAAGCACTGGGGGAAAGGGCTATTTTGTTCTCCGAGCCTGAATTCAGTCCCCCGGCATAATTCAAAGATTGATTCAGTTTGGGTAGCGTGGCGGTCTATTCTGGGGGATCGACCACAGGGATCGCCAGTTCGAATCCCCGTGTTACATCCGGCTTGGTCGGGTGTCCCTACAGACACAATTAGCCGTGTCTGCGGGTGGGAAGTTGGATGTGGGTATGTGTCCTGGTCGCTGCACTAGTGCCTCCCCTGGTCGGTCGGGGCACCTGTTCGGGGGGGGGGGGGGGGGATAGCGTGATCCTCCCATGCGCTATGTCCTCCTGGTGAAACTCACTGCCAGGTGAAAAGAAGCAGCTGGCGACTCCACATGTATCAGAGGAAACATGTGGTAGTCTGCAGCCCTCCCTGGATTGGCACAGGGGGTGAAAAAAAAAACACAAAATAAAAAAAGATAAATTCAAAATCTTGGTAAGGTTTAAAAATAGGGCAATTTTTATGAGAAAAGTCGTGCCAGTGCTGCTTTGGTGTGAGTTAACACCATGGCTGACACACTTTCACGGTGTTTTCCATCCTGTAGCACAGAAAGCTCTGGTAAAACTGGGGTCACCGTTGCTGCATGCATGCATGCATGTCGGGGCAACGCTGGGCTGGTCTTTGGAAAGTACTGGGAGGTATGTAGGTCCAACTGACTCAATAAATCTTTCTCAGCCCGAGTGTTTTCATTTTCATTCACTTTTCTCTGATGTTTTGGCAGTGTGGCTGAGACATTTTCCCCGAGGTAATCCCTCCATCTCCCCGACTCCACTTCTCTGCCGTTTTCTTTCTTTCTCAAATTCTCCCCTTCTCCCAAACACAATCGTTTCTTATTCCACTCTCTGATGAGCCTGTGTTGAATTTTAATGTGTTGCATGGCGCACACAAACACACACACACACACACACACACACACACACACACACAAACACAGACACACACAGGGAGGAGCTCCTCTTTTGCATAAACATTTCCATGGGGAAGGAGACTACTCGGATGGTTGTGCTGAGAGGGTCATGACAGTATCGTCAAGGTTACGGGAATCTGTTTGGAAAGGCAGAAGGTTTTCCCTGAGAGGACCCCAGAGGTGCCCGAGGATATGCCGCACCCCATCTACTGCTGCGCCTAATGGTTTACATATGAGTTGTTGCGTAACTGATCTCTCTGAGATCATTCGAAACGTTCTGAAAAAAAAAATGTCAAAAAAAGTGCATGTGTTCTAGAAGCAGAAACCTACCAGGAATTCACACGTTGTTCCCATGATTTTACCCAACCCAATCTTGACTTCTCAACATGAACAAGTTGCTTCCAAAGCTGGAGAAAAACAAAAAACAAGACCACCTCGACGAGTGACTGGATTTTGACATTTGTGGACTGTGTATGACCAATCAGTTCTTCTTCTGCTGTTGTAAATGGTCTAGTGGTAACATCTAGGATGATGACTGAGGAATCAATCACTGAACCACTTGCCTATGAAATAAAGACAGGCGCTCATGAGACAGCTGTGTCATTTGTTTCTGCAGATGATAATGCAGTGCATGGCAGCGTATGGGTGAAAATGAATGTAAGAAGTCCACGGGTCTGGCTCTAATCAACATCTGGTATTTCACAAAAAAAGAATTATGATAAATTGAATCATGCTGTTGTAAAAATGCAAGATAACCTCTAGTCCACACAATACAATTTCCCCAGTTACTGTCTTTGAAGAAACTCCTGATTTCAAATCGAGATTAATTTGCAGCATTTTTAGGAATTCTTCATATCAAGACTATGTTACCTAAGCTCCTTAATATTTGCAATGCAATGGTATTCACTGTAATGGCAGTGCTAAGTTCGCATTAATTCCAAAGGTTAAGACCAAAGTTCTCCTTCAGCTGTGTAAGGTTGACATTTAGAGCAGACTCTGGCTTTAAGATTTGTGTTACTGACATTTAAACAACACGGTCTACCTCTGGATACGCTTTGTACTACCCAATACTGTGCAGAGACCTGGGTGGCATTAGCAATGGTGGACGACCTCCAGTGTGTTACTGAGCATGCTCAAGAAACACCGAGCTCAACTTATGTGTCTGAAGGAAACAAAACACACATGCACACGTGCACACACACACACACCTCGTCAGTTCTAGATAAAAAGGTCAGGACAATTGGCTGTAACTCTCCCTTCCCATTAGATGAAGGCACAAATACAAGCCAGTCCTTTAAATGTCAAGTCTGTCCCTACAAGACCCTTGATATTCTCTCTCTCTCTCTCTCTCTCTCTCTCTCTCTCTCTCTCTCCTCTCTCTCTCTCTCTCTCTCTCTCTCTCTCTCTCTCTCTCTCTCTCTCTCTCTCTCTCTCTCTCTCTCTCTCTCCTCTCTCTCTCTCTCCACTCACTCACTCACTCACTCACTCACTCACTCACTCACTCCGGATCTTAAAGCTGTAACCTACTCTACAGCAGAATTCACTTTGTATAATTTCTAAACTTGCAGGGACTTTACTGCAGTTTTTTGCAAAAGCTCGAAACCCATCCGCCTTTTAATTAGTCCTATCAGGCAATGTCCTCCAGGAACACTTTTTGGCGCCATCTCAGTGACAAATAAGATCAATTTTGCGTTACTGTTCTAGGACTAAGGTGATTTACTCCAAGTGAGACGAAGACACATTTGCTCTTTTGGCACTGACAACACATGCAGAAAATAAATGGAGTACTTTTTTCCTCTGTCTGTATATCTGTTCAACATGTCTGCATGCCTACCTGTTTGTCTCTTTCTTTTCCAACTGTATAACTCCATGTCTGCATGAATGTCTCTCCATCACTGCTGTATCAGTCTTCCTGTGCAAGTCTGTTTCCACCAACATCTTTGAACGCCTGTGCTTTCCATGAAAAGCTTCAATTATGCCAGTGCCATGCTTCCAAGTTGATTTAAAAATATAAAGTCAGGGCATCCGGGTAGCGTAGCGGTCTACTCCGTTGCCTACCAACATTGGGATCCCGGTTCAAATCCCATGTTGCCTCCGGCTTGGTTGGGCGTCCCTACAGACACAATTGGCCGTGTCTGCGGGTGGGAAGCCGAATGTGGGTATGTGTCCTGGTTGATGCACTAGCGCCTCCTCTGGTTGGTCGGTCGGAGGGGGGGGGGGATAGCGTGATCCTCCCACGTGCTACGTCCCCCTGGCAAAATTCCTCACTGTCAGGTGATTAGAAGCGACTGGCGACTCCACATGTATGGGAGAAGGCATGTGGTAGTCTGCAGCCCTCCCCGGATCAGCGACCGGGACATCTCAGAAGAGTGGGGTAATTGGCCAAGTGCAACGGGGGAGGAAAAATCCAAAAATAAAAAAAATACAATGTCACCTTCTGCATTCAGTGACACAGCAGAGTAAGTCAGCTCTGTTGAGTTGTGGATGTCCACTACTACCCAAACCTGAAAGGTCACTAATTATCAAAAAAATTCCTCCTGTCTCTCTTATCGCCTTCGTCATACGGTGCTCATGGATGACTTGAATTTGTCTACAGCTCATGTTCCCTGTCTCTGTGGCAGCATTTTCTAATTAACGCCACCACGAATTAATCTGAGCGAGACGCGGCACAATTTCTTATGACCAATACAAACCCTGGCACCATATCAACACGATTCACATGCTGGCTAGTGCAACGTGATATATATATATATATATATATATATATATATATATATATATATACATATATATATATATATATATATATATACATATATATATATATATATATATATATATACATACACACACACACACACACACACACACACACACACACACACACACACACACAGCATGAAGAAGCTGATGAGCCTGCCACATCCCCTCTCCCTCAAATAGTCCATCACATTTGCTCTTTTTTTCCCTTCACCAAATTTCCCCTCGGGGATTAATAAAGTATTTCTGATTCTGATCCTCCTCGGGTTCGTATATTTTCCCTCCTGCCTGTTTACCAGTTCAGCTAATGTTCTGCCGACAGACTGTTGGAATTGCTGCCATTTCTACCATTCTTACATTTAGACTTGCTGAGATCTTTCTCTGATGTGATGCTTTGCAATAACAGGACGGAAAATCATAGCTTCTTCTGCAAAGTCATCTTTAACTGTCTTACAGTTAGAGGGTTTGCACTATACATAAACCCATGCAGACACGGGAGAACATGCAAACCACACAGAAAGGACGACCCTCAAGGCTGGACTACCCCGGGGCTTGAACCCAGGACCTTCTTGCTGTGAGGTGACGGCGCTAACCATTGCACCACCGTGCCGCTCATTTTGCCATAAGATGCTAGTGTAAAATAATGTCGGTCAGCAAGTGGAGAAGCATGGCTCAGGAGGTAGAGCAGGAAGGTTCCTGGTTCGATCCCCAGCTCCTCCCGACAGCGCGTTGAAGTGTCCTTGAACAAGACACTTAACCTTTAACTGCTTCTGATGAGCAGGTTGGTGCCTTGCTTGGCAGCCTCCTCCATCAGTGTATGACTGTCAAGTCAATTTTATTTGTATGGCCCAATATCACAAATTTGCCTCAGGGGCCTTTTACAGCAACACAACATCCTGTCCTTACACCCTTGCATCGGATAAGGATGTGTGTGTGAACGTAAGGCATACATTGTAAAGCATTTTGAGCGGTCGGTAGACAAGAAAAGTGCTATATAAATGCAGTCCATTTGCCATTTAGCAGTGAAAATGGCCAAAATGTGGTGATACTCCTACACTGTTATGGCTTTTAGCATTTGACAAGAAGATACACACATGGCATTACTTCAATGACTGGATTACTTTGGACCGCCAAAGCACAGTGTGCGCTGTGTGTATCGCAACACATGCAAACTGACACAAACATCTCATATGTCCTTGCTGCCAAGCCCAGATAGAAGACACTGTTCCCTCATTTCAATAATTCAACAAGAAGGGGGGGGGATGTGTGCGTTCTGAACGCCAAACTACCTCATAGGGACAGACAGACAGACAGGTATCATGGCTTCTCTTTTCAAAATGAGCAAAGACAAGCATTTTTTTTCTATGTGCCTCTCTAACGTTTCTGTGCTTAAAGCTTCAGGCATCCCGCTAACAAATGCCAGATAAATACCCTTTTTTTCCTGTCTGAGCCAGACCTCATTAAAATGTTGTCAGGCAAAATTTGGAATCATCCAGACAAAAATATCACTGATCGCTCCAGTATTGAGAGAAAGCATACAGCTTTGCTGAATATTCGCACTGGGCTTCAACAGTCTAGCAACTGTTTAAGCCTTCAAAAACCATTATATAAATAAATATTTCCTCTTCAAGAATAAAATACCGTCAGACATGTCTTAATATGTATAACTGAAGAAAAAAAATGCAAACCATGGCTTCCAACAAGATAAAAATGACTTTATTTGGCACTTCTGCATGTACGCGTTTCCTGCCATAACCGTAGTGTCCCTTCACATCACTCAATACCGAAGTGATCGGTTAGGTTTTCGTATAAGGATTCTGAATGGTGCCCGACAATGTTTTAATTAACTCTGGGTTCAAAAGAAGTGAATGATATCATCCTCAACATAATTGCAAGATACAGGTGTTTTGCCTCAATCGTGAATTATTTAAATATTTCTTATACTATATACTCATACAGATTCAGGTTCACACACTTGGAGGCTGACGACAGGAGAGGAGCATGTGGATGAACGTCATGTATGACATACCTGACTGCAGGTATCCCCGCCATTATAAACAATACAGTTGCACAACGACCCCTTGCAACTTGTTTGTAAGATTGGGGGATACCTGCAGTCAGATGAAACTGAAGAGGCCACTTAGATGAGCAATGAAACGTTTCTCCCAATAAATGTTGTGTCCAGATGAACTGATTCAACTTTCTGATATTTCCCTACCTGGATTGTTGAGCATGCACCAAGACAAGTCACTGTATGCATAGCACAATTCAGCTTTACTCAACTCAAGCTGTACACCTGACCCAAATTGGATAGTAGAGAGCAGATTATTCATTTTAATAGTTATCCCCTTGCTCTTTGTAGCAAACTATGTCATGGAAGATCAACCACGTCACCCACGAAACCCAGTCATTCTCAAAGCCACCTTTCCATTCTTCGAGGCGCCTCTAAATAACCAGTACCTTTTACAATGTATGGCCTTTCTGCCAATGCATTGCATAGCACATCCAAAGCAATTATGGTTAATGAAAAACAGACATATGTATTACATGCATAGCTGGTAAACCATCTGCAACAAACACGTTTAGAAAGCTAGACTTAATTAGACATTCAAATCATGTTGTTAACATTAAGGTTGTCCAAGAATGCATGTGGTGTAGTCAATTACATCTTCAAGTGTGATCTACAATGCCAGAAGTGGCCACAAGCCACAAAGTAGATAAGTGTGGTGAAGTGCTTGTTAAAATCAAGGATTAGCTGTCAAATCAAATTACTGAGCATAACTATGACTTAGTGGTTTGAAGATGAACAGAATAGAATAGAATAGAATGCTTTGGAATTGCATTGTAAATTTCCAACAGAAAAAAGCCCCGTTTCTGCAAAATAAGCACTATCCATCTCCTAGGGGGAAAAATGTTTTCAATCGTGCTCTATTATCAAGTGTCAATAATTATTTTAAGAAAATACTCCTTTTTACACATTTTAACACCTATTTTGTCTAAGATATTGTTATCTGACCTTAGTACCAGCTACCTGGCTGGATAACACTTGGTTAACAATATCTAGTGTTGAATATTAGTAGTTTTTCAATTTGATAGTTCAAGTGACATCATAGAGAGAAAATTGGCTCAGAAGTGAGCAGGTAAGCACTCACTTTGTTACTACTCACATACATTTCTAAATATATCCGTTTGACATTTTCAATTCTGAAATGATGGAAATGATGCACCTAACAGCAGTATTTCTAGTTGGGAGCTGAAAATAGTTTTCCTTTGCTAAAACAATATCATTGAATCTGACTTTCAGTAATAGCTGAAATCCATCAAAATAAAGAGCTGCAGACAAAAACAAGCAAACGGTTTTTAATACAATTAAACCATGTTCACACTAAAGTGATTTGCAGCCTGGGGAGAGTATAATATATTCATGCAGAAACACTACAGTGGGTGTGCAACCATTCAACCTTTTTGAATAAATAGCTAGAGTTGGAGCAGTCTAAAATAGACTGCAGTAGACTCGGAACCACAAACTGAGATCTACCAGAAGGATCCCGATGACGTCAACAGCAAGGCGTGGATACAACCGAATATAATCGAATCTCTCCACCACCTCAAAAGTTTTCTACGTGGCCCAAACATGCTTCATCAGTCTTCTGCAGCGTCTTCCCGTGGGGGCACAGCTGACGATAAGCGAGCCGGGTGACAGGGGAGGGAGCACTGAAGCCATGGCAGCTCTCCCACACAGGGGAACACGTTTAAGTGTACATCAGTTATTCGGCTCAGGTCCGTGGCTTAATTCGAGCTGGCCTCATCGCATTCACTCACCGAAGCGCCGCCGGCCAAACTTTGGCGAGAACAGAATCTGAAGCAGCCTGAGAATACGCCCATATTCCACTGTCAACACCAGCGTGTCGGCATTACAGCACCTCCAGTTTACAGTATAAAACGCCGCGAAGCGAAGTGACGGGTACCATTGGTAGATCGTGGTTGAAAGCAACACGAACCATTCACTTGTGTCATCCCTAACGCCGTAATGTAACTTGGCGTACTGTTCATCATGTGATAGGCGACCCCCCCCCCCTCTACTCCTCCCTTATTTTCCACTGTAATTGCAATGAATCGTAACACACGGGAGACAGCGCAAGAGTTAAACTGTTGCACGTATTTCCTACCTGTTTGGTGGTTAAAATATCCCGGGAAAGTGGGAGATTTCAGCCGTTAGATCCAGTCAGACTAGATATCCAACTTTGAAGGGTTGGTGATGCGGTGGCAGAATTTCTTCTCTCCGCGACTCACTTAAAAGCAGCTAGAGCAGCCTCCGCTTCATTCTCCCTCAACGGGACAGCCGGGGGGTTGTTGTTTTTTTCTCTTTACGTAGGTTTTAAAGACCCACAATGTTGGAGGAAAGTCACACGGCACCACTGACGTCGTCCTGGCAGAATCAGCTGTCATCTCATTAGAAGTTGGATCAACTGAGTTGGCTGCTTCGAGTTCTCCATGCCGACATCGACGCCACCTCTTTTACTGAACCGGAGGGCCCTTTGCTGTCTCGGATAATGCCTGATTGAAAAGCGCAGGGGGAGGGGAGGCGGGGTAAAAAACATGCACATGAGGAGAGAGAGAAATGTATTTACGAGGCGTCAGTTAACGTCCACAGTCTACCTCTATTAATGTTGTGCTGTTGCGATGAAAAACTATAACCGCGCAGGTTTGCAGCATCGTTTTCCGAAGACGGGTCAGTCTCACATTGCGGTATAAACATCTAGCAATTTTTGGGGGGCATGAAAATACCTCTTTTAGGCCAAAGGAAGATCAGACATCCTCAGAGGTAGATATTGGCCCTTGTCCATCCTGCCATTCCTACACAGGACAGCACACGTCATGTTATGACCATCTGCCCAGTACCAAAGTAGTTCATTTTCATTTTCTAGAGTAATGACAGAATCGCTCACTGTGTTTTCATCTTTATTGGGGCGAGGGGTGGGGGGGGGGGGGGTGGAAGGTAAAGTTATCACTGCTAACTAATTAATAACCAGCTACTTAACTGAATATGAATAGTTAGAGGTGATGACTTTGGCCTTTATGGTTTATCTAATTTGCCTTGGTTATTTATTTTTAATGTTTGGATCTGATGTGCAATGAAGAAAATTTTTTGCTTAGCAAATTCATCAGATAAAAACACTTTTCAGTAACAGTAGCTGCCTTAAACGATGAGTGAAAAACTAAAGAATCCCCTTATAATTTTCAACATTCATGAATACAAGATAGTCTCTACGTTTGCAGGGATCGAGCAGAAGAAAACTGTATAACTCATCCTCCTGCGTGGCATGTCATGTCACATTGGCGGCAACAGTAGGGATAATTAAAACTATGAAAGCTGTTTTTTCGTGAAAAAAAAGGCGTCTAATTTTGGTTTTAGTGCAAGCTTGGGGAGGTGTGTGTGTGTGTGCGCGTGTGTGTGTGTGTGTATGTGTGTGCATGCAGTGTGAAAGCTAGATTATATGTAGTTTCTGCTGTGTCTGCAGTAATGACAGCTTCCTCATAACAGCCAGAACAATAGCAGGAAATAAAGCCAATAAATGCCTTAGCACTGAGGTGTCTACAGGGGAGAGGAGAAGAGCAGAAAGAAAAGAAGCAAGGTCTCAAGCTGCACACATAAACATTAATCCACGTCTACCAGATATGCATACAAATGTACGATACTCATTCAGATGTACACAAACCAGCTTTGTCAGTATCATTCTGCCCATAGCGTGCCAAAAGCTGTAATTAAGTATCCAAATACTTCCTTTATCATTAACTCATAATTTCAAGGAGATTTTCAAATAGATTTTGGAACTCGTGACGGAAAATCCTCTCTTCAAATCAACTATCAAATCCCACTTCAACTAAGAATACCTGTCCTTTGTCCTCCCGTTTTACAAACAACACAAGAATCGGGGCTAAATCCATGATTTTGCTGACGATCTTCAAACCAATGGGTCGGAAAATTCTGGCAAAAGAAGTTTTCATGGTAACACTACTGAAACAAAATCCATAGGGCCTTCAAAAACTCACCCTAGCACATTAAAAATTTTCAACCAGTATTTGGCACTTAACAAATGTGTGATACACAAATGTGTGATTCTGAGTCAATGGGCATGAGCAAGGCAGTGTGGGAGAGATCTGGCAGTGAAATGCCTTGGGTGGGCTTCATTTGGTCAACTAAATACGCACAAAGATATCTGCAAGAACCCACACTCACACACATGCACATGTACACACACATACACATGCATGCACACACACGTGCACATGCACGCGCACGCACACACACAGATCCTCAATGCTTCTGAAAAGGGACCAGATCAGTGAGACCGTACTACCTTTGTCTTCTCTCACAGCGTCTATGTGGGTCTAAAGCCCATTGTTGTCTTTCAATATATTTTGCCAGTTGGTCATCACTAGAGCCTCTGTTGGAGTAGAATATATTAGCTATCATACAGTCCTCTGATTGTTTCTCTATTGCTGAGTGGCGAACATCAAATGTGACTTACTGTTCGAGTAGGCAGCAAATGAACGGCTGGACTCAGTTACTGAAGTCACTTACTGGAATATTTCGTGGATTGCCCTCTGTTTTTTTTTTTACTGTTTATTGTGATTCATTTGCAACTATGGTTTTATGTCATTTGATTTGGTTGACATTACAACAGTGATGTAAAATGAGTCACAAATTCAGAATCTATTGTTTGCCTTTTGGGTGTTCTTTGTTACGATCACTGTCGGATCATGACTTAAGAACTTTAAAATGGTGGGTATAATGTATTTGACTTGTTGCATGACTTAGACTGGGTAATGTGATTGGCCCTCCAAAGGTTCTTATAGAAACTTGGATGCAGACCTGTATACATGCATCCATCCATCCATTATCCAAACCGCTTATCCTGCGCTCAGGGTCACGGGGATGCTGGAGCCTATCCCAGCAGTCATTGGGCGGCAGGTGGGGAGACACCCTGGAAAGGCCACCAGGCCATCAGAGGGCTGACACACACACACACACACACACACACATTCACACTTAGGGACAATTTAGTACAGCTGATTCACCTGACCTACATGTCTTTGGGCTGTGGGAGGAAACCAGAGTACCTGGAGGAAACCCACACAGACACGGTGAAAACATGCAAACTCCACACAGAGGACGACCTGGGATGACCCCAATGTTGGACTACCCCAGGGCTCGAACCCAGGACCTCCATGCTGTGAGGCGACCATGCTAACCACTGGGCCACCATGCCGCCCAGACCTATACAGTATGGACAAAACCAATACCAACATGAAACAAGCATTACATTATCGCCAGCATCACTACCATAGTTGTGCACCTAACTGGTGACAGAAAAAGGTTTTAACACTGCCCAATTAATAACAATATAGAATGTTGTAAATTTTATAATAACTAACCTTGCATATGAACCCTTAGCATAAATTCGTATAAACAACAAAGCAACACCCATTTTATTGCAAAGAACAAGTCATATAAGCTAGCCAATAAACTGACTGCAAACAGCATGTTTGTGATTAACATTATTTAGCCGCTTGGTTATAAACTTGCAGAAACAATCTGCATGTGTGCATACACATGTTACAGTTAATGCAAAGCAGCATGCCTATGGTTAGACAGTTTTAATCAACTTTACGGTCTCTTACAGCAAAGCTCTCTGTTAAGTTTGCCCTGAGACCACAGCAACCTCGGCCAATTTCTGCAAGAATATTGGTACGGTACTCGTCAAACACCATACTAGACTTACACTGTAGCCATAAATAAGTACTGCTAATTTAAATTAAATCTGTCCTTTAGACCCTTACTCATTTGGGCCCAGCTCCTTGTTAAAGCTTTAATCGCTTCATTAATCCTTTGCTGTAACTTCCTTCCTGACAGCCTGCCAAAATACTCTTTTCAAATTGTTAAAAATCATCAGGTAAAATGAGGCCCACCTTCCACTTATCCTGTCACTTCCCATCACTGTCTGTGCATGGTTGCTTTTATTGCATTCAAAGCCACGGCACTTGCACACAAAGCTGCCCAGGCCTCACACCACCAGGCCATCGTTCATTCCTGAACGCCAGCCTGTGTTGTACTTTCTGCCACTGTCTGCTTTCCACTCCTATCCCGGCGATCATGCTCAACTCCTCTTCCTCCTGGTTTCTCAGTGGTGGTCTGATCTTCCCATTTCAGTAAAAACAGTAGAGGCACCCCCCCCCCCATTCCTCTATTGTGGTATCAGAACTCATCTCTTTGACCCTCACAACCTCTGAATAACACACCCTTGCATCATTTTCTCCTGTTTGCCATAATTTACTTTCATAAAAGTAATTTACTTTCATAAAAGTAAGATTCCTACTCGGCTCTTTTTTTCCCCTTTCCCTTCAATCTTGTCTATGTTAGTGGCACAGAAAATTCACCCTGCTGCTAAGAAGTCTAGCGGTTGTCCACAGTGACTTTTAGCCTCGTTGCTAAGAGGTCAAAGACAGGTGTCCGCATATATAGACTTAGGTATATATTTATATAGATGGACTTGGGCACTGACTACACAGCATCGTCAGACTTACACTGGTTGTTTTACGTTGTGCTGTTTTGAAGCATAGATGTGGTGCCGCAGGTGAAGCATGTCCCGATGAAGTGGAAAACTTTTTTTTAATTATAAATCCCCCCCCTTTTTTTCTCCCCAATTGTACTTGGCCAATTACCCCACTCTTGCGAGCTGTCCTGGTTGCTGCTCCACCCCCTCTGCTGATCCGGGGAGGGCTGCTGACTACCACATGCCTCCCCCGAAACATGTGGAGTCGCCAGCCGCTTCTTCTCACCTGACAGTGAGGAGTTTCACCAGGGGGACGTAGCGCGTGGAAGGATCGCGCTATTCCCCCCAGTTCCCCCTCCCCCCTGAACAAGCACCCTGATCGACCAGAGGAAGCGCTAGTGCAGCGACCAGGACACGTACCCACATCTGGCTTCCCACCCGCAGACACGGCCAAATGTGTCTGTAGGGACGCCCGACCAAGCCGGAGGAAACACGGGGATTCGATCTGACTATCCCCTTGTTGGTAGGCAACGGAATAGACCGCTACGCTACCCAGACGCCCCGGAAAACCTTCTTTTTTCTTTTTTCTTTTTTGGAAAAACGTTGGGTCCGGTATGAGTCAAGTGTTGGTAGTGAGCGATTGCTGAGCTGGAAGGGGCAGTGAAACACAACCATTTCTTTCCGTTACAGCAATCCTCTTGTCTTACTCTGTGTACTCTCAATCTCTTTAACACTCTTACTTGCTTAGTCTTTTGGGAGGCTGAATGCATTCTGATCCTATTGCGACCCGGCACAGTCAGTAGGTGGAGACCATATGGAGCAGAAACAGTAAAGCAATTGGATTAGTATTAGTCTTAAGGCTGGGCTTTGGAGAATGCCATCCCGACAAGTCTCGATGGCTGCCAGACTACCAGTAGTGGTAGTAGTAGTAGTAGTAGTAGTAGTAGTAGTAGTAGTAGTGGTAGTAGTAGTAGTAGTAGTAGTAGTAGTAGTAATTGGTAGTAGTAGTAGTAGCAGCAGTAGTAATAGTAGTAGTAGTTGTTGTTGTAATAGTAGCAGTAGTAGCAGTAGTAGTAGTTGGTAGTAGTAGTAGTAGCAGCAGTAGTAATAGTAGTAGTAGTTGTTGTTGTAATAGTAGCAGTAGTAGTAGTAGTAGTAGTTAGTAGTAGTAGTAGTAGTAGCAGCAGTAGTAATAGTAGTAGTAGTTGTGGTAGTTGGTAGTAGTAGTAGTAGCATACTGTAGTAGTACTAGTAGTAGTTGGTAGCAGTAGTAGTAGCATACTGTAGTAGTAGTAGCAGTAGTAGTAGTTGTAGCAGTAGCAGCAGCAGTAGTAGTAGTAGTAGTAGTAGTATGCCATAGTAGTTTTTCTATTTCAAGTTTGTAGTCGTGTGATTCAGATGTACAGTGCAGGTTGGCTGTAACCAACAGCTGTATGTTGACACAATTCATGTTACTGAAATATGGAAAAAGTTAGCCTTATTTTCTAGACTTGAACAGTTGTGTGTGTGTGCCTTTGGGAACCTCAGCAGTACATCAGTGTCACAAATTCCTACAGTGCCCGGTGAAGTGCGCTTTTCCTCTTTCCTGTTCGTCAGAGAGGGGCTATTGTTATGTGTTGTAGTGTTTGTGAATGTCACAGGGAAAAGAAGTGGAAATTCTTTTCTTTTAAAGTCCCATTCAGTGGACTCGGACTTTCAATAATGGCCCCTTGTTTGTGGACTGCAGGGTAGATCTTTCAGAGAGGAATCTACCCTCATTGAACATATGGAAAGGCTACAGGGCAATCACAGTGCCAGCATACTTTGCAGTCCTTAAAAGGCACTAGCAAAGCATATGGCGAAAATAAACAGGTCTTTATTCCAAACAAGAATAAGATACGGATAAAAACACATAAACAGTGGATTAAAGATAATGTATAAAATAGGAAAACTTAATAATAAAGATACAAAAACTTTGTCATCCTAACAAAGAACTCCAATGGGCTTAATATAACTAACAAACTTACATTAACAATAATTGTTCATTAACTATCTATCCGTCCGTCCATCCATCCATCCATCTTTCCATCTATCCGTGTATCTGTCTGTCTGTCAACATCCTCTTATCTTTTCATGTCCTTCAGTCTATAGTATTATAATTTTATCAAACCAAGTCATTTCCTTATTTCACAAAAGGCTGCCATTTTTTTCAACAATATATGCTCTTTGCAGCGCTGGAAGTATCAGATGCACGCAGTATGTTGCAGATGCAGACGCGTCATCTCCCTGCCTTGTACAGCAGTGACATCTACTGCAAATCTGTCAAACACCGCCTCCCGGTTCGAGCATTGTTGCCTCAGGAGCCAGCAGATGAAGACCCACACCCGATTTTACAGAACAAAAAACACACTATTGCTGATTAATGAGGACTTTCATGGAGCTCTGATGAAGAAAAATGGATAATATTCACCATTCCTGTGGAAATTTAATAGCAGTTGATGTGCTAACTCCTGTTCATAGAACAAGAGAGTGTCACATTCAATCCATAAATAGCTGCTTTTCACAGTTTTAGGGGGACATGTGCAATACAAACCACTGTTTCGTACACTTATCAGAACAACTCACCCTAAAACATTAAAGTACATGATGAATGGGTGTTCAGGGCTTCTCTGGCTTCTAAAGAGACCCAGTATCATGACAAGTCTGGTGGATTTTATGTAGGATAGGAGGCTGAAGATTCAAGGATGTCCAAACTAAGCTTTTGAATAAGGCTTTTGAATTGACTGGAATGGCTGGACAAAAGTACCATCTCAACGTTTTGGTTTGTCGCAGCTGTTTCATATTATAGTTAAGAGAAAGAACACTAGTTTTTTGTTAATTTTTTGTCCCTTAAATGTTCCCATAGAGCAGCTGATGCTGTTTTTTTAACCAACTTAATTACAGATGAACTATTACTCATAACTTTACAATTTTAATAATTTTGAACCATCAGAAATTTAGCAAACATACACACACAGCAGCTTATTGTAGTCTCATATAGTCTGCAATACATCTGACATGTTGTGCATGTGTGCAGTAATAAACTTGACACACTCCATCACTCTAGCAGTACACAAGTAAATATAGCCTATAGCCCTGGTTCAGTTTGGGCTTGGTCACGAGGTGGTGCCAATCCTCATTACTTTAAATACTCCAAGAAGTTGGATTTGGGTAGTTTATTTTGAATTTTGCCCTGCCTGAGTCCACGGAACAATCAAAGTGTCAGTTTACCTAAATAAAAAAACACGGTCACATACAGATAATTTTGGCTTTACTTGCCCAGGTTTTGAGACATCTCTGTTCGAGATTTGCCTCTACCCCCACAGGTGAATGGTATCCCAGGCTAGATTAAATGCTCCACCTTTGGCTAACTCATACTGTACACTTACATTTCAATTGTTGTTTTCTTCAGATGCTGTGACAAAAAGCAGCCGGGCCACAGCATCCGAGGTGGAAGCTGCCATCAAAATGTGGCTCAGAAATGCCAGGGATAGAGACGGAGGAAGGAGAGCAGAAGGAGCAAAAAATAAATAGATTTAATGTTTGGGTTTTTTTTAGATTTAATGTTCTTATTGTGTCCAAATGTGGTTCTGTTTGTTGATCTGTTTTATAAAAGCATTTAATTTGGTGTATAGTTTTGTTTTTCAATTCCAATTGTTTCCAATTTTCAATAAATTCTTTCTTCTGTCATTTATATTTTCTTCATTTTTTTGTTTGAGCTGGCTGTCAATAAATGTCATTAGCATACCAGGTACACATGGGGCACTATGGGCCCGTGTGGGATCACTGATCCCAGCCCAACGTGTGGCCATACTATGGGCATGCTGCGGGCCCACAATGGGTCCCACTGAGGGCCCACTCTGGTTAGTGTGGGCTGCCCACTGGGGCCCCACCAGGGGCCTTTAGTGTGGGGCCCACACGTGCCCCGCATTTCATGCCGGTAACGGGGCCCACAGTGGGCTGCCCACAGTGGGCCTTCTGTTCCTGCTCGCAGTGGCCCCACATGGGCCCCAAAGAGGCATGTTTGCTGGGGTGTGGGTACGTGTCCTGGTCGCTGCACTAGCGCCTCCTCTGGTCGGTCCAAACAGCTGTTCAGGAGGAAGGGAGAGGGGGAGCTGGAGGAAATAACGTGATGCTCCCACGCGTTATGCCCCCCTGGCGAAACTCCCCACCATCAGGTGAAAAGCGGCTGGCGACTCTGCATGTATATTTTCGTGTGGTAGTCTGCAGCCCTCCCCGGATCGGCAGAGGGGGTGGAGCAGCGACCGGGACGGTTTGGAAGAGTGAGGCACTTGGCCGGATACAATTGGGGAGAAATCCGGAGGGGGAGAATTCTTGCCTTCACTGACGATGCGGTCGAGTTTGTTAGGATGGGCGTGAAGATAACCGTAGGCAATTTCAAGACCCAGGTAAAGCACTACAGCGATACATAGGGCCGATGGGAAATTACAGGATTACAAGCTCAACCCTCCCTCATAAATCTAGATCTAAGGAAAGTAATGTGGGCTGGATTCAGTCTTTGATAATGAGCGGGTTGGGAAAACCCAGGTGAAAAGCATTGGAAAATCTTAGTATGTGTTCCTGCACCCCCACAACCTTTTGAACAGCGCCAACTTTGATCCGTGCTCTCCTCCGTTTAACCAGAGAGCAACCAGGCATGGCAAAGTGTGCTTTACGCACCTTATGTGCAGACAGAGACGATGGACTGTGTGGGACTTGATGCAGAGAAAAGGAATTACAGCACTGACGACAGCACAAAACTTTTATTTTTTTACTGTCATTTTCATCAAATTATAGTTATGAAACAAAAATGTCCTTTACAAATATAGGATGTCCGTGCTCATACATATCAACACTAATACATAAATACTTGCAACACTTCTTTAATACAGACACACAGCATTAATATTTATCTACACAACCCGTTGAGGTTTGAAAAAGATAATTGTAAGACAGTAAAGGCAAAATTACAGTATCAAATATTATGTTCATTATTTTACTCCCGTTTTGTTTGCTTGTGTTTGTGCTAGTGCGAGTGCATATGTGTGTGTGTGTGTGTGTGTGCATGTGTGCTCTCTGTGTGTGTTTGTGTACACGTGTCTCCTCCGTGTGTGTACTTGTGGTCATCTAAATGAGTGTCTCATCTAGGGCCAAGCTTTAAGGGGACCTTGGAAGATGAGAGGTTTTTCTTGCCGTGGTGAGCCTTCACGTTCAGGTTTTGTTGTTTTGGTGCCGCTTTCAAGTAGAAGTGCAGCTGTCGACGAAGGGATGAAAAGAAGAAAGATCAGGTGAATAAAAGCTCGGATCAGAATATCTGGTTCAGTAGTCTGTACCATTCAGACCCAACATGTAGGCCAAAAGGTAGTCTGCACGCACACGAAAACACATACACACACATTCATGATGTTTAGTGATCGAATTTATCAGACACATGAGGGGGGTCGCGTTTGTCGGCCATCTTAGGAGACTCTTTTCTATTGTAAAACTACTTAAGCACTGAGAAAGAACATCACACCGGCATTTGAAATTGTCAGTCCCCTATGGCTGGTTGACAAAATCATTCGTTTCTCTCCTGTTGCATGCATGCTGTCACACACACACACACACACACACACACACACACACACACACACACACACACACACACACAGACTGGTAGTCACTCGGGGTCGAGTATGACCATCCTCCCTCTGGGTCCTCAGGTGGGTGTACAGGCCGATCCTGGAGCCGCATAATGGGAGGACGCCTGCGCGTGACAGCTTTTTATGTGGAGTGGCTGATGCGCCTGCAGCCACCACACGGTCCCTGGCAGGGGGTGGTCAGAGTCCAATGGCATGGAGAGCCGAGACGATTAGGGACCACCCTCTGTTGCAGCCTTCATCCACCTTCACTGCCGTTGTGACCTGATCTGTCCACCTTGGGTGACCCTACCAGGAGCCAAGCTCCAGACGACATAGCTCTTGGGATCATTGGTAACGCGCGCGCGCACACACACACACACACACTCACCTGTATTGCCTCGGCTGGTCCCACTGTGACTGTGCTGGTTGACGGGAGGTAGCCGGGGGCAGATGCTGTCACTGTGTAGGTGCCGGGCAGCAGGAGTCTGAAGTAGTCTCCCTCTACACCTGGAGGAGAACAAGCATGGGGAGAGACGAGAGGTCTCAACATCTTATTTAACTCACATGTCGTTCCCAGTCTAATCTACATTGTCGATGATCGTTTATGTCACACTGCAATGTTATCCCTGAGAGGGGTTTTTCCAGTGCAGGTCAGCTCAAATGTTTTAGTATTGTTAAAATTAAAGTTTAGAGGGCGTCCGGTTTCCATTGCTTACCAACACGGGGATCGCCGGTTCGAATCCCCGTGTTACCTCCGGCTTGGTCGGGCGTCCCTACAGACACAATTGGTTGTGTCTGCGGGTGGGAAGCCGGATGTGGGTATGTGTCCTAGTCGCTGCACTAGCGCCTCCTCTGGTCAGTCGGGGCGCCTGTTCAGGGGGAGTGGGAACTGGGGGAAATAGCGTGATCCTCCCATGTGCTACGTCCCCCTGGCGAAACTCCTCACTTTCAGATGAAAAGTGGCTGGCGACTCCACATGTATCGGAGGAGACATGTGGTAATAATAATAATAATAATAATAATAAATAAATCAATCAATAAATCAATAATAATAATAATAAATGGTAGTCTGCAACCCCCACCAGACCGGCAGAGGGGGTGGAGCAGCCACCAGGACGGCTTGGAAAATTAGGGTAATTGGCCAAGTACGTTTGGGAGAAGGGGGGGGGATCCAATAAATAAATAAATAAAGTTTAGTAAAGCAACAACAAAAAAACAAAAAACAAAACATGGTCTTTTTTGGAAATGGGACTTAATCCTGACAGATGGTAATATTAACAACTTTAGACAAGGACACTTCAGGTTTAAGCAACTCCAGTTCCCAACACTGCAACACAAATCTGTGTCTGATGAGCGCTGTAATATTCTCTCCGAACGCGAGATCACAATAACAAAAACAACCCTCTCCTGGCTTGTCAGTAACTAAATTCGATGAGGCCCTGTCACTAAAATGAAAGTATTCACATCTGTTTTTAACAGTCCGCTTTAAAGCCAGCTTTAAAGTCAGTGATTTCCAATTTTCCAGAATCCTGCAATGCTACCTCCCAGGAAATACCACTCGCCGACTTGCTGACAAAATAGTATCGAATGAAGGCCAGCCCCCCCCGTCTCTCACCGCTGGTCACATCATGATTGATGCCAGCCACTGAGATCTCAGCACTGGCGATGGGGTTGTTGTTTTCATCATACACCATTCCCTTTATCCCATGGTGCACCTGAAAAAGAAGAGTATTGACGCTACATTTTGAATCTTTATTACATATTTCCCCACAGTTTGCCAGCAAATTCCCAGTATAATTCCCCATTAACAGCAGGGCACTAAGATGGCAAGGTCTAATGGTTCATACCGATACTCTATGATGGAGGTACATTACACTGGTGCAACAAATTATACTTGGGAGTCTGGTCTGCTCTGTCAATAATGCAGAAAGCGGCCTCCTTTCTGAGCCCTCTCTAGGGCCACAGCAATATTATTAATGTTACCGCCTCACTAGATTTAATCGTTGCGCTCTAATGAGAAGAATAAAGAACATTTTGTCTCTGAAACTTGCAGTGGAAAAAAAAAAGTCGTATGCTTGACTGATGGTGAGAGTCAGATTACAAGTATCACGGTGAACTTTACACAATTCATTTAGTGTTGAGGCGGTGCTGGTAAGAGGCCAATGAACCAGACTGTTGGTTCTTGCCAGTATGTGTGTGTGTGTGTGTGTGTGTCTGTGTGTGTGTGTGCGCTATGCTCTTAATTACATATGTACTGACATGGAAACCCTGTAAGCTTCTAAATGAACGGCACTATAATTTATTTGTACCCTGTGCCTTTTAAATATTCCTTTTGTGTAAATATAAGATACAAAAGTATTATTGTGTCATACTGAATTGCGAAAAAAATTCAGATACAGATTTCACATGAACGTGCATGTGTGTGTCATGTGCAGGTGTGCGTGCGTGTGTGTGAGTGTGCACGTGTGTGTGCATGCGAGTGTGTGCGCTCACCTGTTCCATATATGAGACCAGTGCTTCCCGGTTGCCCATCCACTCTCTGGGCAGTGACGACACAGGGGGGAACTTGTCACAGCTCAGCTCCAGAGTGATCTCAAAACAGTTAGTATATAGGTAGTTGAAATCCTGCATGCCTGCAACACACACACACACACACACACACACACACACAGCTGTTTAAGACACTGTAGATGCTCAAATTGCTCCAAAATAGCTCCCTTCTGATAATCTTAACTGAAATGGTTGCGTTTCAAAAACATGCTGAATTGTGAATAACAGTTGCGTTGAGCTTGTATTTGAATGCAGTCATCTCCAAACACTGAAATGCTCTGAAACCAGTTTGCTTCTTAAGGGGCTGTTCAGTTTTAGCCATTAAGAGTGTTTTCTTCTAGAAAAAGAAAGCCACTTTTTTTGTCATTGTAGGTTACAACGAAAATTTGTCTTCTGCGTTTAACCCATCCTATTGTATAGGAGCAGTGGGCAGCTGCAGCACCCCGGGGATCACCTCCAGCTCTTCTTTCCACTGCCTTGCTCAGGGGCACTGGCAGGAGTAATAACCCTAACACGCAGGGTCATATGGGAGGCAGCTGGCAGTTGTTTGGATATTCTAGTGAAATTAAAGGGGCTTACAGTGTTTTGCGATTGCTTACACAACTGTTGTGGAATTTGGCCCATCTTGTCATAACTCTACACACAAGCCAAACATACACAACACTCGACGATAAACATCTCACTTCTGTGTCAAAATGAAACTCTGCAATCGAAACCTCACCATCCTTCTTCAAAATGCCAAAACGATACACACACGCACCATTTCAATTACCCTTTCAGAGCAGCAACAGCACACTGGTGTACTTTATACAAAACATTGTAGTACTTTGTGTGTGCTTTGTGTACATCTTTAAGTTTCTCATACAGGCCTCTGGGGAAGATTGTTCCAGTGCAGTACATTTGTACCTAGATTTCAATAAACACAAAAATAGAAAAGCTTCAAAAAATATATATCCAGTTTATCTATTTAGCCATTGCAGGTTTTTGCAACAGCAAAAAAAGGTACAATTACTGTGCAATGGTAAACAATAAATAATGGTATTGTAAAGGGATTGGGGGGATAGTTTATGGATCTCGCCCTCTGCTAGGGTCTGGCCAAAGCACCCCATCCACATCACAAGCAATGTCATCCCTGGCTAGGCAATGGGGAAAATATCGCCTTGCATACTGTATCCAAGCCTGGACTGGACTGACCTCACCTCGATGTCTCCTCATGCCTCTTCCATTGCTCGCAAAAGAGGCATGCAAGCATGTGGTTGGTGGTCATACACTTTCCAACGCCAAGCCAAAAATAATTCCCCAGTCGGATTGAGAAACGGGGAGTAATGGGGCAAGTACACAACTGTGAAGTTATTGTGGTTGGTGAACCAGTCTCGTACTGGAGCAACCCGGTAGAAAATAACGTTATCCCAGACGACAACAAACCTGGGCTGCTCTGGTCCATCCTGTACAACTGCATTATGTGGTGCATCCAGAAATGGAATTATGTGAGCAGTATTGTAGGGACCTAGGGTGGCATGGTGATGGAGAACTCCTTGCAGACTAACGGCGGCACACGAGGTGATATTTCCCCCATGCTGCCCAGGGACATTCACAATGGATTCTTTGTCCTATAACATTTCAGCCCCGATGCCTGGTTTTAGCTAGACTGAATCCAGCTTCAATGAAAATGAACTTATGAGTCTGTGCAGCTGCATCAAGGTCCAGGACTCTCTGTAACAGAAGATGCATACACTGTACCACGAATATGGTGTAACTCAAAACACAGGACTACAATATCTAAATTTTCACACAAGAATGGGGGTGGGGCTTTTAGGGCGTCCGGGTGGCGTAGTGGTCTATTCCGTTGCCTACCAACACAGGGATCGCTGGTTCAAAACCCCGTATTATCTCCGGCTTGGTCGGGCGTCCCTACAGATACAATTGTCCGTGCCTGTGGGTGGGAAGCCACAGACACTGTGTCCTGGTTGCTGCACTAGTGCCTCCTCTGGTCAGTCAAGGTGCCTGTTCAGGGGGGAGGGGGAACTGGGGGGAATAGCAGGGTCCTCCCATGCACTATGTCTCCCTGGCGAAACTCCTCACTGTCAGGTGAAAAGAAGCGGCTGACAACTCCATATGTATTGGAGGAGGCATGTGGTGGTCTGCAACCCTCCCCGGATCGGCAGAGGGGGTGGAGCAGCGACTGGGATGGCTCAACAGAGTGGGGTAATTGGCCAAGTACAATTGGGGAGAAAAATGGGGGGGGGGGTGCACGGTGGGTTGGGTCAGACACATTCAGTCAAAACTACAAGCTACAGGCAAGGCAGGTGCCCCCACAGACAACCCCCACCCCCAGAATGGGGGCACCTGCCTAGGTCACATACTGCTTTGTTTGAATGTATCTATGCAGTGTCAGTAGGGCACAATCTACTACAGTTTTGGTATTACAGTATAGTACAGTGACACTTGCACACTGTCATAGTGAGGGTCTTTGGCTCTAATGCTGATCCTCTCAGATGGACCCCTGTACACCTGCTTCATCGTACGTTGGTGCTGACGCAAGATGCAGCAGAGCGTCGATATTCTGACATGGCTGATATTATGGAATGCTGTGTGATCTGCGATGATTTGCTCTCATAGTTGATGTAGGCGGATGGTGTTGTTTGCCAACACTATATTGACAATGGCCAGTTCCTGTTCATGGGGAACAGTCATTGCCTTCCACCCCCAGCAGATCATCTGGCAGTTCCGTAGAAAATGCAAGAACATGATGTCATTGGTTAGGTTCTTTTTTACATACTGTACACAGTAACGTCAAAACTATACAACATGTACTTCACAGCACTGTACTTTTTTTTTCCACCAAGGAGCCAAGACTACATTGTGTTGTACTGTGATGCAGAATGATGTGCAACAATTATGTAGTTGCAGTGTAGTGCAGAAAGTTAAAGACACACCTGTTCTCCAGTCTAAATGTCCATATTATGGTACCATGTAGCTACTCAGGTTGGGCTGTACCCAGCCTACCTCATCGTCAGACCATGATTTAGGACATGGTCCATCAAATTTGCTCTCACATCATCGGAAATATATGTCTCTGTCTATTGCCTGGTCCCCTTCTTTGTTCTTGTCCATGTCCTCCTACTCTTCTCTCTCTTCCTCTTCCTCTCACTGCCTCCATGTTTGCAACGTTCTCACAAATGAGGTGAGCTTACCTGAGGTCTATTTTTACTGCTAAGGTTCAGCCTGATTGGGGTTCAATTAGTGTATTAGTTTGTTTTCGTTTGATGGCTGGGAGAGCTAGCCCTGGATCGGCTGGGAGAGCTTGTTCTGCTGCATCCTGTAGGCTCAGGGACCACGGCTCTGCCCGGAGCTGCACATGAAGAAGTAACACTGACAATGGTCTGACAGGATGCAGAAGCCTGGCCCATGCGGACTGGGAGTTCCAATGGCACCGGGGGCGGTCTGGCGGTGGCTTTGCCTAGCATTGACTGTGTTTTTGGTGTCGTTGTGTGGAGTGTGGGGAGAGGTAAGTCGAAGGTGTCTGGCTGGGAGAGCTACCATTGGATTGGCTGAGGGAGCCTGGTCTGCTGGGTCCGGTGGGCCCAAGGACCATGGCCCTGCCTGGAGCTGCGCCCTAAGAGGAAACACCGAGGGTGGTCTGACAGGACACGGAAGCCAGACAGGCTAAGCTAATTGCTAGCCCATGCAGACCAGCAGCTCTGACAGTCATCCTGGCTGGCGTTCGTTCTCCTGGACCGTGATTTTTTTGCTTAGTTTGGATATATGCATTAGTTTGAGTATATGTCTTAGTCTAGATATATGTGTTCTTGTAGTTTTTGGATGTGTGTTTTTGTCTTTGTGTTGCACTGCTGTGGACTGGGGGAAACAATGTTTCATTTCATTTCATGTGTGCAAGTGCATGAAATGAAATAACAAATAAAGTGTTCCTGATTCCCGATTCCTGCATAAGTGTTTTTGCGTGCGCACGTGTGTGTGTGTGTGTGTGTGTGTGTGTGTGTGTGTGTGTGTGTGTGTGTGTCTGTGTGTGTGTGTGTCTGTGTGTGTGTGTGTGTGTACATGCGTGGGTGGGTGTGTGGGTGTTGCCAATTTCAGGCATGCTTTGCATTTGATTGCAAGAGATTTCATTCTTGAATGAAGTGTCTAATGTAAGAAACTATGTAGTGTTTCGCAAGAAGTGTGTTGCAGAATTTCAAACAAAGTGCAAAGCAGAAAATGTGTTTGTACTTTTGGTGCCTCTGTTTAAGGTATAGTTACAAAAGTTAAGGTTTTGATGCTTTTGTCTAAGCATCCACTTTCAGCGTGTAAGCAATCGGCAAAAACGAATACCCTGAAAGAACAGCTTGTTGTTTGGTCTGAAAGCAGATTGGGAGGTGTAGTCTTTCATAGGCATACTTCTCAGCTTCACTGCATTGCAGCAGCTTTGTCAAAAAAAATCTCAATTACCCAAAGAGTCAAACAGGCTTTTAGCCCTTGTCCCTGTTGGTCATACAGCTAACAAGGCAATCCAGTATCAGTTCAACCTGTCCACGATGCCTTCCACATATGAGCTCTGGACTGGAG
Source organism: Lampris incognitus (assembly GCF_029633865.1). Classification (NCBI taxonomy): domain Eukaryota; kingdom Metazoa; phylum Chordata; class Actinopteri; order Lampriformes; family Lampridae; genus Lampris; species Lampris incognitus. The sequence goes on from NC_079227.1 coordinate 17,106,927, forward strand.
TTCAAAATGAGAAGGAAAAGCGGGGCGTCCAGGTAGCGTAGCGGTCTATTCCATTGCCTAACCAACACGAGGCTCGCCGGTTCAAATCCCGTGCTACCCTCGGCTTGGTCGGGCGTCCCTACAGACACAATTGGCCGTGTTTGTGGGTGGGAAGCCGGATGTGGGTATGTGTCCTGGTCGCTGCACTACCGCCTCCTCTGGTCGGTCGGGGTGCTTGGGGGGGACTAGCATGATCCTCCCACGTGCTACATCCCCCTGGCGAAACTTCTCACTGTCAGGTGAAAAGAAGTGGCTGGCGACTCCACATGTATCGGAGGAGGCATGTGGTAGTCTGCAGCCCTCCCGGAGCAGCAAGTGGGATGGCCCAGAAGAGTAGGGTAAACTGGCCAAGTACAATTAGGGAGAAAAAGGGGAAAATCAAAACAAAAAAGAGAGGGAAAGTGACATAACCGCTGTAACAAATCGATTTGTAATATTAAACATAACGTGTCCCTACTTTCATACTGCATGGCTTATTGCTTCTGCAGCAGTTAAGGGCTAAGTGAGCTGAAAGGGGGGGGGGGATTCAGTGAGGCAAAAGAAATAAAATATTCATCAGGTCATAAAAACACAATCCAAACTTCCCCAACCATAAACAAACAAGGTGGTCAGTAGACCACAACAGTCTACCAAGGCCAATGCCGCTGTAATATTCTGCGATGACAGAATCTATTACGTATGAATTCAGTCTTTCTCCAAAGACAGAGAGCATTCTGGATTTTGTATTGTATCTGTATTGAACAATTACAAAGATGTGCTGGTGGATGGACTCGGAAAAAACAACCAAGCCAAAAAACAAACAAACAGATAAGACATCATGTTAAATATTGTATTTTATTGTATGGTCTTAAATACAGGCTGTAGTAAGAGGAACATTTTCAATGTGATATGTTGAGGAGGTAACCCAGTTTGAATTGGCTGAATGTTAGGTTTGCTTGTTAAATTTTTTTTAAAGATTTTTTAAAATGTTAGGTTTTTTTTAAATTTTCATTTTATTCACCTTTTAGTGCATACATATATAGACAGTGTAGACACACTGACAAATACAAAGGCAACAAGAGATGATATTAGTTTACAAAACATAAAAGGACACAGATAGGGGACAGCATGTGAAGAGATGGGAAAAAAACAAAATAATTAAAAATAGGAAAAAGAAATGATTGTTTCTCAATGCCATATTAGGCCAATAAGCTGTTGGAACGTTAATAAAGTGTTATAGTCAAAAATGTGGCAGAGGTGTGTACTCCCCTTTTCTTTTAATTTAGTGTGTATTAGAGGTGATCTATTTGCAGGGAAGTCAAGATTGTGCCATATGAGTGTTTGTGCAGTAGGTGTCATTGTAGTGTTTTTTATTTTATTGAATTTCCACCAGGCTGCCAGAGTTGTCGTGATTGCAATGTTTTTGAAGCAGTTGTGGTGTGCTGTTTGTGTTGGTTGAGGAAGGATAGGTCTGACATTGTTGTCTTGGCATTCGGTTTGCTCTATATCAAGCCATGGGTGTGGGTTGGAATGAGTGTAAGAAAGACTGTGGATATTAGTGAGTGTAACTGTGGGCTGAGTCCCTGTTGCACTCACAAAGAGATGTGGCAGGTAGGTTGGTTGACCAAGGGAGGTGGAGGTGAACATCTGGCATGGGCATCTATCTCTCTGGTAGACCACCTCAGTGTAGGCTGAGTGTCAGGCTGAGTTTCTTGGACCTGCCTGTCTGGATCATTAGCCTGAGACAGCTCTTTATCATCGTAAAGCTGGGGTTCATCAGCACATGGCACACTTTCATTTTGTCTGTTTTGCTCTCCCTCAGTGACACTTTCCCTTTCAGATGCAGGCTCAACAGGAACTGTTTCCCCAAAGTAAGCTCCTATCTGCTCAGGGTGGTTTTGTATCTCACATGTGGTGAGGTATGGCATTTTTCACTCTCTTGGTATCTCCTCTGGTATCCACAGCCAATATTAAGCTCCATCCTCTTCATCTGATTCCCTTGTCTCATGGTTTTGTGTCTGGTCAATTGTGTTCAATGATTTTGTTGACCTTCCATTCCTCCTTTGTGACTTGACAGGTGCGTTTGTGGCTGGTGACTCTACAGGTAAGACATTTACTTGCAGCAACAAGTTTTGGTTGAGAGTGCGGATGGGATGGCCTCCTACTTCAGTGCTCACCTTATAGACTGGGTTATAACCAAGCTGCTCTCTGACAATGCAGATTGTCTTTTCCCAGTAGGGTTTTTAGTTTGCATAGACCTCCTCTTTCAGCAACGTTATGGACAAGGACCCCGTCTCCTGGCTGAAGAGTCACGCTTCTGTTTCTTCTGTCATAATAATGTTTGCCTTTAGCACCCAACTGTTGGCTGTTAGTACTTGCTACCCTATATACCTCAGTCATTTTCTCTGCCCATTTTTCTGCGTACCCTCTTGCTGTTTGTTTCTTCTCCTGCTACCAACCCGAAGAAGTGGTCCAGGAAGACGTTGGTGACGACTATATATCAGATAGTATGGGGTGTATATATAGTATGTATAGTATAATGCCTGTATAGTATAGTATAATGTCTGTATAGTATAGTATAAGTATAATGCCTTTTTTGACTCCCCGTTCAAACCAGCGTTCCTCCCTATGAAGGATGTGCACGTTCTCATCCTTAAAGAATGGCCACTGGCCTGAAGATGGGTGTAGACTGTGGAGTCCTGGCCCGACGTGTTAACTCTTCTGTGTTGTGCCATCCTAGTAGCCAGTGTCTGTTTGGTTTCCCTGATATACAAGTCATGGCAATCCTCTTGGCACTTAACTGCATACATGATATTGCTCTGTTTGTGCCCGGGGACTCGATCACTGGGGAGGACCAATTTCTGACGCAGCGTGTTCTGGGGTTTGAAGGCAACTGAGACACGATGTTTGGAAAATACCCATCTCAATTTTTCTGAAACTTTTGCCGCATATAGAATCACCACTGGTTTACACTTAGGCAGCTGTCGTCCTTCTCTCTTCGATTGGCTGGGGCACTGTTTGGGTGTCTTCCTGGCTTTGACAAACGCCCAGTTAGGATAACCACACTTAACCAGGGCCTGTTTGATGTGGGATTTCCCCCCTTCCATGGCTGCTGTGTTGCTGGAGACATTGTCAGCTCGGTCTGGCGGCGGCCTCACCTAGCATTGACTGTGTTTTTGGTGTCGTCGTGTGGAGTGCGGGGAGGTGTGTCAAAGGTGTCTGGCTGGGAGACCACGGCCCTGCCTGGAGCTCCACCCGAGGAGGAAACACCGAGGTCGGTCTGACAGGACGCAGAAGCGAGGCAGGCTAAGCTAACTGCTAGCCCATGCAGACCAGCAGTTCTGACAGTCATCCTGGCGTTCGCTCTCTTTGACAGTGAATTTTTTTTTTTGTGGATATGTTGGATATATGTGTTTTTGTAACTTTTTTTTTTTTTTGCAGTTTGGACATATGTGTTCTTGTAGTGTGGATGTGTTTTTGTCTTTGTGTTGCACTGCTGTGGGCTGGCGGAAACGATATTTCATTTCATGTCACGTGCGCAGGTGCATGAAATGAAATGACAAATAAATTTTCCTGATCCTGATATGATAAAAATAGCTTAGGTTTGTTATTTGCTATATGGTTTACAAAGTGTTCCCCCAATAGCTATACAGACCTATTAAAGTTTCTTATTTGAGAATTGGTTTAGATTTTTGGTAACAACAAAATGACGAACTTGTCCTACTAGGAGTTTTGAAAACACCGCCTATTTTCTTCTGTGCTCTGCGAGCACAACGCAAATCGCATTGTGTCTGAAAGCGGCTTAAGAGCAGACACACAGGAACCTCTATCTAGACGTGTTTAAATGGATGTTAGCCTATGTGTTGCACCCCACTGAAATAAATCATCAAACCAATAGCAACAACTAACTGAATGCAAGGTTCTGAATAAGTTCAAATAAAACCTGACAAGGGATGAGAGATTTTCTTTTTTAAGTTATTTGTAAGCCACTCAAAAGTCAGCTCATGAATATTAATGAGTACTAGGCCACTCCCTCCCAGTTCTTGAGTAAAGAAGCTATGGATAAAGGTATAAAAAAAACACAATTTTAGCAATTTACGAATATATAAAAAAAGATTGCTGAATGTTTCATTAGGTCATGTTCGAGGCTTTTAGACAAACATTAAATCTGGTTACAGATTTGGGTCTGACTTTAAAAAGCTCTAAGATAAATATGAAAAGCGCTGCACAAAAATGTGATGGTCCATAGTTCATTTAGACAGCTGATTTTGTCCATTTAGTTGTATGTGTGACTATTAAAACTGCAGCCTTATAAACTGAAGACAAGCATATCTGACATGTTCAGATTAGGGTATTTGCTTTCCAGACATATTTGCTTTGTGGGAACCCTTTCATTTAGTCAAGATTTTGCTGGGGGGCAATTCACACACTTAACAGGAAAACAAGGTGAGAATTCCTTGGGAGTGTATAGCGGGAAGGATGGTTCATAATCAGTGTTGTCAGGTCTGAGGAGCATGATTTGGCTAATGCTGTCAAAACACTGTCAAATACTGTTGATGTAAAAACAAGCACACGCCCAAGCTCCTGCCGATCGGTGTTGGTCTTGAGCTGCCTGAATCAAGTTGTCCTCAGGGATTTTTGACGGCGGCATTTTGGATGTGCTGCAATTTAATAAAATAATCCTCTTCTCCGTCTTCCACCATGACCCATGTGAATGTTGCATGCTGAGAGAGATCAGACGTCATTTTATCCACAATGTTCAGCGGTGTCGCTTTACTGAGGGAAATGTACACTGATGAGCCAAACCTTCATGACCACCTGCCTAATATGCTGTTGGTCCTCTGTGTGCCTCCAAAACAGCACCGACTCGCTGAGGCATGGACTCTACAAGACCCCTGAAGGTGTCCTGTGGTATCTGGCATAAACCATTAGCAGCAGATCCTTCATGTCCTGTATGTTGCGAGGTGGAGCCACCGTGGATCAGACTTGTTGATCCAGCACATCCCACAGGTGCTCAATCGGATTGAGATCTGAAGAATTTGGAGGCCAGGGCAACACCTTGAACATGTCATCATGTTCCTCAAACCATTCCTGAACAATGTGTGCAGTGTGGCAGGGTACATTATCCTGCTGAAAGAGGCCACTGCTATCGGAGAATACCACTGACCATGACCAACACCATGAAGGGATGTACTTGGTCTGCAACAATGTTTAGGTAGGTGGCACGTGTCAAACTGACATCTACACGAATGGCTGGACACAGGGTTTCCCAGCAGAACATTGCCCAGAGCATCACACTCCCTCCACTGACTTACCATCTTCCCACAGTGCATCCTGGTGCCATCACTTCCCCAGGTTAACGGCACACACGTACATGGCCATCCACGTGATCTAAAAGAAAACGGGACTCATCGGACCGGGTGACCTTCTTCCACTGCTACAAGGTCCAATTCCAACGCTTGGGTGCCTATTGCAGGCGCTTTCGACAGTGGACAGGGGTCATCATGGGCACTCTGACCAGTCTGCAGCTATGTAGCTTCATACGCAGCAGGGTGCGATGCACTGTGTGTTGTGACACATTCCTCCCGTAACCATCATTAAACATTTCTGTGACGTGTGCCATAGTAGACCTTCTGTCGGGTCAGATCAGATGGGATAGCCTTTGTCGCCCTTGCGCGTTGATGAGCCTTGGGCACCCATGACCCTGAAGCCAGTTTGTCCCTCCTTGGACAACTGTCAGTAGGTACTCACCACTGCTGACCAGGCGCACCTCACAAGCCTTGCCGTGTAAGTGATGCTCTGCCCCAGTCGTCTGGCTGTAACAATTTGGCCCTTGTCAAAGTTGCTCGATCTTTACTCCTACCCATTTCTCCTGCATCCAACACATTGACTACAAACTCCTCACTGTCAGGTGAAAAGAAGCGGCTGGCGACTCCACATGTATTGGAGGTGGCATGTGATAGTCTGCAGCCCCCCCCCCCCCCCGATCGGCAGAGGGGGTGGAGCAGTGACTAGGACGGCTTGGAAGAGTGGGGTAATTGGCCAAATACAATTGGGGAGGAAAAAAGGGGGGGAAAATCCAAAGAGAAAGCAAAAAAACACACACTACAACGTTTTGTTTCCCAATAAAGCATCATGTTAAGAAGAACATTCAATTTCATTTTGGTACAACTTTACAGGCTAATTCCAATTCTGTTAACACTAACTACCTTCATCTCAGTGTGCCTTTAGTTGTTCCAAGGTCGGTAGATGGATGCCCAAATGGGTTATGCAACCCCCCCCCCCCCCACACACACACATATATTTATACCTTGTTGTTGTTCTTGGTTCCCTGTGTGGGCTGCCCCAGTGTGGGGTTTTGCTTACCTTTGGACAGAGAGTACCAGCTGGCCCCATTGGTGATTCCCTCATCAAAGAAGTCCCCGCAGTTCCAACCCTGGTGCATCCAGCTGTGGGCATATGAGTAGCTCCTCGCCAACTGTCAGCACATGCGTCAATGCACGTGTGCCCCGTCATACATAGTCCACAACCACGCAGACACACACACAAAAAGAAATACTACATTGTTAAAATCAGATGTTGGTAACATTAGCATCTGGTGACCATGTCTCCTGCATACCTTTTTAAATAGCTTGTCATCTGCAGTGGCTGCGTAGGTGGTCCTCCCTCTGATTCGGGGGTCTCTAGACCTGTCGAAAGGGTAGTTGGCCACCACAGCCCCTCCATGGAGGTTAGCTGAGAGAATAAAGTTGTAGTTTTGCATCCATTTGATGACTGCCAACGTCTCTGGCTCAACCTAAGGAAGATGGTTCACCGTAAAGTTAGGAACAAATTAACAAATAACTAATTGGGAGATTTCACAGTACAGTATAGTATGTATTTGGAAAACTTATTTCTATAAGGCCACATACACACAGAAAATACATATTACAAGCAGCTATTGAACCTATTGCATTTTATTTAAAGTATTTAGCAAATGTTTTAGTTTTTGGTATCGTTGGAACAGGTTAATGTAAATATATATCGGGTTTAGGTTGTGTTAACAAGTGACACTTCAGCAGTTATAAACACTGTTGACAATCTTGGTACCAGGGAATAAATCACACTTTGATTAGCAATCAACCTTCTTGAACAACCTGCCTCCCAAGCACCCCCCCCCTTTTTCTCCCCAATTGTATTTAACCAATTACCCCACTATTCCGAGCCGTCCCGGTCGCTGCTCCACCCCATCTGCCAAACCGGGGAGGGCTGCAGACTACCAAATGCGTCCTCCGATACATGTGGAGTCGCCAGCTGCTTCTTTTCACCTGACAGTGAGGCATTTCACCAGGGGGGCGTAGCATGTGGGAGGATCACGCTATTCCCCCCAGTTCCCCCTCCCCCGAACAGGCGCTCCGACCGACCAGAGGAGGCACTAGTGCAGTGACCAGGACTCATACCCACATCCGGCTTTTCACCCACAGACACGGCCAACTGTGTCTGTAGGGACGCCCGACCAAGCCGGAGGTAACATGGGGATTTGAACTGGCGATCCCTGTGTTGGTAGGTAACGGAATAGACCGCTACAGTACCTGGATGCCCCTATGTCTCTTTTTATAGGTAATTTTTGCAGCTCCAGCTTTGTCGTTTTCAAACAACCTCTCTTTTTCTTGGTTGGGGGTGATTTGGCAAGGGTTCCCTAGTTGTCAGGTGCACTATTCACAGCAGTCAGAAAATGAATTTAGCAAAGACATTTACCTATCTTATTACTGCCCCTTGTGGTACTAAAACTACTCTAGAGGACTAAGATACTTTATTCTCTTTAGTCTCCGTTGTGTGCACGTGCAGTCTGTCCTCCTCCCAGGTCTCCATGGTGATGGTGGTCACCACCTGGACACTGCTTGGCATCCCTCTCATCACATCTTCTTTTTATATATCTGATAAAGCCACATAATTTTGTTATCCTGTTTTAATGTTATATCCTTCTCTCATTAAGATGTGTGACTAATTTTTTTTTTTTTACATGGTGATGCTGGTCACGTGGCTTGGGTCCTGGGCTGTTCCGGTGGCGTCTGGACACTGCTTGGCATCCTCCTCATCATATGCTTCATTCATTCATTCATCTTCAGCCACTTCTCCGGGTTCAGGTCACGGTGGCAGCAAGCTAACTAGGGTCCTCCAGACGTCCCTCTCCCCAGCAATGCCCTCCAGCTCCTCCTGGGGGATACTAAGGTGTTCTCAGGACAGATTGGACATGTAGTCCCTCCAGTGAGTTCTGGGTCTACCCCGGGGTCTCCTCCCAGTTGGCTGTGCTCGGTAAACCTCCAAAGGAAGGCGCCCAGAAGGCATCCTAATCAGATGCCCAAACCACCTCAACTAGCTCCTTTCGATGCAAAGGAGCAGCGGCTCTACTCCAAGCTCCCTCCGGATGTCCGAGCTCCTCACCCTATCTCTAAGGCTGAGCCCAGACCCCCTATGGAGGAAACTAATTTCAGCCGCTTGTATCTGCGATCTACCCCTTTCAGTCACTACCCAAAGCTCATGAGCATAGGTGAGGGTTGGAACGAAGATTGACTGGTAAATTGAGAGCTTTGCCTCCCAGCTCAGCTCCCTCTTCACCACAACAGTCCGGTACAACGTCCGCACTACTGCTGATGCTGCACCAATCCGCATGTCAATCGCCCGCTCCATCCTACCCTCACTCGTGAACAAGACCCTGAGATACTTGAACTCCTTCACTTGAGGCAACAACTCATCCCCGACCCAGAGGGAGCAATCCACCATTTTCCGGTGGAGAACCATGGTCTCAGACTTGGAGGTGTTGAATCTCATCCCGGCCATTTCACACTCGGCTGCAAACCGCCCCAGTGTGCGCTGGAAGTTGTGTTATTCTTCATATATTTTATGATTCAGTTGCCCTCTTTCAATGTTGTATTCTGTAAATTGTGTAAACACAACATCCATTGTATGTTGTCCAACTTGGGAGAGAGATCCCTCCTCTGTTGCTCTCCCTGAGGTTTCTTCCTATTTAGTCTCCCTGTTAAAGGTTTTTTTTTTTTAGGGAGTTGTTCCTTAACCGATGCAAGGGTCTAATGACAGGATTTTGTGTTGCTGTAAAGCCCCCTGAGGCAAATTTGTAATTTGTGGTACTGGGCTGTACAAATAAAATTGACTTGACTTGACTATTCTCAGAGCAAGAAGCCAGGCTTTACTTATTTAGGGTCTGAAAGGAAATAGACACCTATTAATAATCAACCATCTGTTTGACATTTGTCATTCTATGCCCATTGTCAAGACTGCTTTGTCCCCTCTGTCATAGCTTGTCCATATGTGTGTGTGCCAATGGCACATTAGACGTCAGGCACATTTGTACGTACTAGTACCTCTGCAACCCCGAGTCACTGCACGGGATGCAGCTGGGACACCTGAATTTCCCCATGGGTATTTATTAATAAGCTGCAATTCAACCCAATGAAGGTGAACTAGTATTCTGATGTGATGAACTTATATTCTGGAGGTAAACTTTTTAATGAAACCTACAACCTGTGGCAAAAAAAATTGTAGAATGATAAAAAAAAAATCTATCTACCTACCTACCTACCTACCTACCTACCTACCTACCTACCTACCTACCTACCTATCAGGGGTGCGTTATGAATCCGGATTAACCATGTACTATCAATCTATGTATTTATTTATCTGCCTTTTTTGGCCCCTTTTCCAAGCTGGAATTAGGAGAGTAGTTGTAATTCCTAAATGATGTGGGATTCTAGTGTTGGCAGTGAGGTATGGGTCTAAATACAGCAGAGGAATCTACAGGCCGCAGCGTGAGGGTGACCTGTTTAACTGCTCGGCTGTATCGCCAGTCTGTATACTTGAAAATGAGTCAAGCAGTGCAAGATTATTCATGTTGACAGGCTATTAATTACTGTGCCTTATTCCCCAACGACACGACATGGACCAACCCATGCCATACCTGACAGAAACAGATGGCGACCTCCCCACCCCCATTCAGTGCTTTGCACACTTCAGAAGCCTTGGGGTTCCAGATTGCACTGCCAGGCATTTTCTCTGTGAGCGCTTACCTTGCTTACAGACTCCTCGTAGCTATTAATCATGGAGACATGTAGTAAATACATCTTGGTGAATGGGGTATGAAGAGAACAACTAAAGCCTGGTAGGGGACCCAGCCCGGCTAACTAGAGCCCATTACCCTTCGGCACAGTGGGTGACCTCGAAGTGAGGTTTCTGTTTTTGGGGGGCTGCCTAATATTTATTATCTGTGGACCTTTGTACGTTCTTCCTTTGGGCCCAAAACTGTCACCATGGTGTAACGTTACATGTGAAAGATTTCCACTCACAAAAACATACACCCATACAGGCACTCACAGTTCCGCGACACCAAAACCCCAACACTGGAAAAAAGGGAGGAAAAAGAGGGTGAGAGAGAGACAGAGAGAGAGAGGGAGAGAGAGAGAGAGAGAGAAAGTCATGTTCGCTCAAGTCCAAATGAATACCTATGCAACACTCTCAACCCGTTCATGTTCTTGTTTATTTTGATTTTGCAGGGTAGGGTGTCAAGAACGAACGCTAAAGGCCGTCCTCCTTTGCTAGCGGAAACTTGGAAAAGCACAGCCTTGGATTTACGGTCAGAGATGGGAATGTTTCTTTTTTCATAGGCTGTGTAAATAAGGTATTTCTGAGCACAAACTCTGTGTGGGTGGTTGAAATATTTTCAAAATGGCTGCCTGGGTGGAATTAGCCAAGAGCAAACTGAGCCGCCCCAGGAGATTCAAGAGGAGGCTGCGTTTTCCAATTCAGAACTAGATTTCGGAAATAAAGTTACACTTTTTAAGCGGAGAGTCGACAAAACACTTCCGGTCTTGTGGAAGGCAAAAAAAAAAAAGCTCAGAAATCTTTTCCCCTTATAGTTATCCCATTTTTCTCTACAACACTTATTGGGCATTCATCATGAGACACTGATAGATAGACAGAGAGAGAGAAAGACTGATTCATTGCTCTGGATGAAAAATGATGGGATGAAGCTGTCACCTAAATAGATAGCCGACCGCAGTAATGGTATGACCCACGGTTTCAGTTTACTTCATCATAAAGTAATTATGAATAGAACATGTAGGCTGTCGTTCGTCTGATAACAAAATCATTACAGTCTGAGATGACTTATAAGTTACAGCAGGAGGGATAAAAGCATACCAAGTGTATAGCAGTTGCAAAACCTAATCTTGAAAAATGTGCCACCGTCACTGGGAAAGATAAGATGACTTGTGTAAGAGACAGATAATCCTGAGAAAATGGCCTCACCTACATTTTGTACTGCACCATTTACCCTCCAACAATGCCAGACATCAGCAATGGCATGACAGTATAATCTCTCGGAAGACCATGGCATGCTATCACTCTTGCCATCAGTTTTTTTTCTTTTCTTTGCATGTTTGCAATGGCTTAAAAATGACCGGCTGGAAATTGATATATAGGTGGTGCAAGTCTACATTCCTCCATTTTAACACGGAATGAAACGGGTCTAATAATGGGTCCAATAAAAGTCTTCCTCTCACACACACTCTGCATTCCACATCCCAACATAAAACTTCATGCGACTATGCTTAGTTTCCAAATCAAAGACCCACCATTTGAAGGTGTCTCTGACAAAAAGAAAAAAATAAATTGGGGTTAGAGGTCCGCCAGGAAAGGTTGTTCATATTGAAAGCTTCTCTTATGCATTATATTATATAGGAAAGATGGGTCTGTTGTGCCCCCCCCACTTTTCTTCCCAATTGAGACTGGCCAGGAGGATGTAGCGCGTGGGATGATGAATAAAGTATTCTGATCACGCTATTCCCCCCCAGTTCCCCCTTCCCCCTGAACAGGCGCCCCGACAGAGCAGAAGTGGCGCTACTGCAGCAACCAGGACACATACCCACATCCAGCTTCCGACCCGCAGACACAGCCAATTGTGTGTGTAGGGACGCCCGACCAAGCCGCTGGTAACACAGGGATTCGAACCGGCGATCTCCGTGTTGGTAGGCAACGGACTAGACTGCTATGCTACCCTGACGCCCCCTGAAGGCTTCACTTATGCAATATCTTATATAGGAAAGATGGGTCTGTTGTGGGGCGGCACGGAGGTGCAGTGGTTAGCGCGGTCGCCTCACAGCAAGAGGGTCCTGGGTTCGAGCCCCGGGGCAGTCCAACCTTGGTGGGTCATCCTGGGTCGTCCTCTGTGTGGAGTTAGCATGTTCTCCCCGTGTCTGCGTGAGTTTCCTCTGGGGTCTCCGGTTTCCTCCCACAGTCCAAAGACATGTAAATTAGGTGAATTGGTCATACTAAATTGTCCCTAGGAATGAATGTGTGTGTGTGTTGGCCCTGTGATGGCCTGGCGGCCTGTCCAGGGTGTCACCCCGCCTGCCGCCCAATGACTGCTGGAATGGGCTCCAGCATCCCCGCGACCCTGAGAGCAGGATAAGCAGTCAAAATAATGGATGGGTCTGTTGTGTCTTCTTCACTGTGTTGAGAGTGCTAAAAGTAAAAATTGTCACATCGGTGAGAATTGTTCTTGAAATATGGGTTGTCAGCAGTCTCCCTGTAGCCAAAAGGATCCAAAAACAGCACGCGCTACTAGCTAAGAGCGAGGCACCCAGTGGACCGAGGGACTAAGTTAATAGGAGCATTGCTCACAAAGAAGAGTTTAGATATTATTATCATCTGTGCTTTCAGCTCACTGAGCAGCTGCGTATGAATTCCAGGTAGTCAGTGAATGATTGTGGACCTTTGGATATAGTACGTGTGTGTGCTGCTGTATGTTGAGGCCAACCATGCCATCCGACAACGGACACCTGACAGTTAACACTCTTGGCCCTCGTAAAATATCTTATCAGCTGTTTTGCATATTTGGTTCCAGCTGGGAAACAGAGAGTCTTTGCTGTTCCAGAGAGCCCATTGTGCCTCTTTGTAAGCGTACATGTGCTTTTCTACTTTCTCCCTTTCATTTCCTGAAAGTCAATTTCATGAGCTCGTCTTGCATTGGTACTTCACGATCCAAAAGCAGAACGGATCCATAGAGGCTTCACCCCTGTGACATATAATATCACATATAAATAGTATCACATACTGTTTGTAATAATAATAAAAGTCCTTTCTGTCTCAGTTTAGGCTAAATAACAGGGCTGCTTTGGTTCCTCATTGTCACTTCATCTTATTAGCATGAAGCCACTGTGTTGCCTTTTTCAGGTTGTCTGTATGTCCCAGATACAAAGTTGGTTAAGGACAAGTTTAAGTTGTACAGTAAGGCAAGATAACACAACTTAGCATCCATGGTCAGGAAACATGCTCCATAAGTTCATACAGCCCTAACAGAATCCGTGTTCACGTGCACAAATCAAGTATGCCAAGAAGTATGTGTTAAATAATCATGTGAATGGAAACACAAGCACCGTACAAAATCCCTTGGCAGCCTGATACCCCTTTCTCCCTTTTCTTCTTAATGTAGTGGAACCATGTTTGCAAATGTCTGACAGTTGTGCTTGTTGTGAAGGAGCAATAGACCATTCAAACACAAATCTGAATTCATGGACTCCATTTCCACATTGGTCAGAAGCTCTCTAACAGTGCTGACAGAGGCACGTGATGCAGAACGAAGCTCATAAGTTGATGAATGTGCACAGAGTACACCACATTGCAGTAACTGAGGTATTTTGCAGGCAATAATTGATGAGTGTTATTCAAGTGCAGAGCAAAAAACCACAGACCTCCCGCCTGTAACACATACACCCACATACACAATACATGCCAACTTTTTTTTTTTTTTGGATTTTCTGCCCTTTTTCACCCCAGTTGCATCTGGCCAATTACCCCACTCTTCTGAGCCACCCTGGTCACTGCTCCACCCCCTCTGCCAATCCGAGGAGGGCTGCAGACTACCACATGCTTCCTCAGATACATGTGGAGTCGCCAGCTGCTTCTTTTCACCTGACAGTGAGGAGTTTCACCAGGGGGACGTAGCACGTGGGAGGATCACGCTATTCCCTCCAGTCCCCCCCCCCCCCCAACAGGCGCCCTGACCGACCAGAGGAGGCAAGCGACCCGGACACATACCCGCATCCAGCTACCCACCTGCAGACACGGCCAATTGTGTCTGTAGGGACGCCCAACCAAGCCGGAAGTAACACGGGGATTCGAACCGGAGATCCCCATGTTGGTAGGCAACGGAATAGACTGCCACGCCACCCGGACACCCCCAATACACGTCAACTTCTGACAGTAGACAGGTGTCTGAAGTCTGAAGACAAATGGGTGTGTGTGTGTGTGTGTGTGTGTGTGTGTGTGTGTGTGTGTGTGTGTGTGTGTGTGTGTGTGTGTGTGTGTGTGTGTGAGTGCACGTGGACATGCATTTGCACTGCAACTCGAGAAGTAGCACCTACCTGTTGTTCCCAGTTATCGGGGAGCGGCAGGTGGTGGTTTCGCCTATCGTTCTTCTCATAGTGATACATCAGCGCATTCAGGTCCGGGAAATTACGGTTCAGATCCACTTCCTTGGCGTTCCCTCGACCAACAAGGTAGCCGTTGAACTCTGGACCCTGTTGACCCACAGACGATATAGAATGCGTTTAAAACATCCACTCCAGCAGGGGGAGTCAGTCATCTCTGACCCTGTCTTGTAAAATGGATTATGGGATGGAAAGAAGGATGTAATTTTCAACTCAAAAGAGGGACACTGAGTGATAAACAGAAGCTATAAATATATTCTGAGACCATAGATAGATGGACTTGTGTATAGTTTGTGAACACCACAGAAAATGGACATGTATTTTGAGTGGCAGTGGGAGGTGAAGGTTTGGAACGGATCATTCCTAAATCTGAACACATAAAACGGTAATTGTTATAATCAAAGAAGTCCACATTGGGTTGAGTTCTTTCTGTTTTGGGAGAGACAGAAAGGCATTGAAGCAAAGCTTATGGAAACAGTGGTGGATCATTTTTCCACCAGGTATTATTGGCTTTCATTTTGTTTGCAATGATTATCTGTTCTTCCATTTTTATTCTTCCTTCAGAGGATGTTGGGGCTGTTACTCATTTTGGCTCTTGAAGGATTTGCCCCAAAATAGGGGAGTTTCCTGTGAGAATCCACAAGGATACCCCTGCAGCTTTCCTGGGGGATTTTCTACCTAGCAAATAAGACTATTGAAAAAAGAAGAAAAACTCCTTCTGGGTAGAACCCATACAAAGTTTTTCTATTGATACTGATATTGAATTTCTGACTTAAAGGACATGACCAGACTGAATAAATTCTTCTGTGATTTGACCAAGAACATTGTGCAATGTTTAAGTATGCTGTGTTTGATATCTATCTATCTATCTATCTATCTATCTATCTATCTATCTATCTATCTATCTATCTATCTATCTATCTATCTATCTATCTATCTATCTATCTATCTATCTATCTATCTATCTATCTATCTATCTATCTATCTGTCTGTCTGTCTGTCTGTCTGTCTGTCTGTCCGTCTATCTATCTATCTATCTATCTATCTATCTATCTATCTATCTATCTATCTATCTATCTATCTATCTATCTATCTATCTATCTATCTATCTATCTATCTATCTATCTATCTATCTATCTATCTATCTATCTATCTATCTCTGCCTGCCTGTCTGCCTGCCTGTCTGTCTGTTTCTATCTATCTATCTATCTATCTATCTATCTATCTATCTATCTATCTATCTATCTATCTATCTATCTATCTATCTATCTATCTATCTATCTATCTATCTATCTATCTATCTATCTATCTATCTATCTATCTATCTATCCATGTCTGTCTGTCCGTCTGTCTTTCTATCTATCTATCATGTCGAGAAATAGTGATAGTTTTTTGAGTACTGTTACACCTCAAAATATGTTGAAACATTTAATTACAGTGTGGTGTAAAGTTAGTGCCTCTGTCATCTGACTAGTAGGGAGCAGGATGGCCATGTGCATCTGGCCTGCTCGAGATATATAATTATTATCAAAGAGATGTTTAGTCTTCTGTGTGTGTGTGTGTCTATGTGTGTGTGTGCATTTTTATGCATGCGGATGTGTGTTTGTGCAAGCCTCCATACTTGTATGTGTTTGTATTTGTGTTTGAGCGGAAGCTGGTCTTTGTATGTTTCATTTCTTCACTATATAATTACATCTGGGTGAGAAAGCAGCAGCTCTACCAGGATGCTGATAGATGGGATGATAACAGACATTATCCACCAGTGGTGTATTCCTGGTTTTTAAAAACAGTCTACCTGTTTGTGCTGGGCACTGTGCCCTTATAGATATATATTTGCACAGGTACATTTGTCAACTTTGAGTAACATATCAACCAGCTATGTCTTGTATGTGTGTTGTGCTTTGTGTGTACATGCATTTCTGTGTTTTTACATGTCTGTGTGGCAGCCACCTGTCCGCTTACCTGTCTGGCAGCCACCTCGTAGCCATCGGGGTTCATGGACGGCATAATGTGGATGCGTGTGTCATGGATCAGCCGCATTATCCGCTGGTTTCCGGCCCGGTACTCCTCACACAGGAACTGAGATAACTTAATGAGCAGCTCACGACCAACCACTTCGTTGCCGTGCATGTTGCCCACATATTTGAACTCTGGCTCCACTGAGGAGAAAATGGGGGTGGGGAAGGTAGTCGGTCAAAGAAGGTTTAAGGTCAAAAAGCCACAAAGCAAAACAGCCATTTAAAGAAAGAAAAAAACATAGCAGCATTATATCAAAAGGGGATGGGTGTCCGGGTAGCGTAGCCGTCTATTCCATTGCCTAACCAACATGAGGATCGCCAGTTCTGCTCTGCTGTGTGCCATTAGAGCCGCCCGTGGATAAATACCACATTTGACTTAAAATGGAATGGATGGAATGAATGGAAATGAGTCCTTCTCCAGAATTTTTTGGCGTACAAATTCGTTGCATCATAGTGAATGGTGGTGTACCGTGTTGATTTTTTTTATCATTATATAATAAATGTGCCATGACAAAAAAAAGGCTGGAAAACATCGATCTAGTCCAACAAACTGTTCAATGAAAGGGTTCCTCGGGTTAAACAGGGTTTGGAAGATTTTGACGTTTTGCAGTTGCCATCGCGTGGGTTCAGCTGGCAGTCAGTGACCGGTTTGGACTCTCATCAGGGTCATTTTGGTGAGGTTGAACTCTGCGGGCCGCGTCTGATTGGAAATGATGGGCTTATTTGGATAAGGTCATCTGGTGTTAAAAGTGGGTATCAGTGGCTGATTGGGTCAGCCACCTATCCAAACAGTCGTTCACTCTCCCTCTCCCTCTCTCTCTGTACAGGGTTTCCACCTCCCGGCAGGGTGGGGGTGGGGTGGGGGGGTTACTTCATTAAGTGGCTGTTCAAGCACAAAAGGGAACCAAAGACCCCCGGAGGGTAGCAGCTAGGTGGAGCATCGTGCAAAGCTTTGTCCACAAACGTGTCATAACTTCACAAAAGTTAAACGCCAGCTATTTGTCTGTTTCGTTTTTCCATCCCATTTGCAGTAGGATTTCTCAGATACTTCTACTTTTATTTATTTTCTATTATTTTATTTTCTATTTATTTATTTTTCTATTTTTTTTTTCCTATTTGTGCAAACGTCTGCTGTTGAAAAGGTGGCTGGCTACGTGTGGTGGTGTCAAGGTCGGGCGATTGAGGGGGCTCCTCTGACCAGCCAGTCATCTTTATTGATCACGTACACATGGGCACACGGGGTGGTGATATTCGTTTGTTGTTCCCATACATCGCTCCCACGTTAACATCACATATAAAGGCTAAATCAACACAATGTAAAACAACACGGAGTTACAATCGTTAGACACAGCTGAGTTGAAGCGGAAAATCTCAATCGGAGGCGATAAAAAACATCAAATGCCAGTCTTTGCTTTTAACGGTTAATGACTAACTAACAATTCAACTCAGTGCCTTTTTGTTCAGGAGGGATTCAATTTCAGAAAGCAGCCCCTGTGTGCAGCAGCAGCAGCAGCAGCAAAAAAAAAAAATCAAAAAAAAATCCCACCTCCTCACTAAGCAGCATGTGAACGGCGTGAACTTCCTAAAGGGTGCAAGAGGTTTGACCCAGACAAGACCTCTGGTCACCCCCCCCCCCCTTGAGCTGCACGGTTCCTGTTTTTCAGCCCCTGTCACCTTGCAAGGGAAAACGCACACATCCTTCCATTATAGCAGAGGAAGTCCCTACTTATTCAAAAGGACATACTCGCTCCAGCCAAAGAAGCATTCCTTGCAGAAAACTCTCAGTTGTCAAGCTTTTTTTTTTTCTCCTCCAACTAAGCTACTATAAAAAGAGAAGAAAAAGAAACCCTTCATCTAAATTTGGCACATCTGTAGTGAAATGAGGGATCTTGCGGCCCTCGCTCTTTTGAACAGGTTCGAAGGTGACGGGTCTCGCTTTGTAATCAATGTAAAACAGAGCTGATCTGCTTGTTTGAATGGGGCAGAAAGCAAGCAGAGGTTTTGCAAGAGCGAGCTCAGAGTTGTTGACTCAAAGTGAACTTCTGTGTCATAGCCTCAGCTTTGAATAACACCCCGCAAGTCTCAACACTGGCTGGATAGCAAAGTTTAAAATGAATCACAGATGTCCTACACACTCCGCTCTTTCACTTTCCCCCCCTCCTTTTGAAAACAGTCTTCCAATCCGTTCTGCCGAAACACTTTGAATGGTTTCGCACAAATTGCATTCACTGATGTTTTCCTGGTAATAGTGGGGGTAGGAGCCATCTTGGGGTATGCTAGGTCCCCCCCCCACACACTATTAAGCCACCCGATAATATAGTACTGCACAGAAATTGGACTTGGGCGAGCCGAATAGAAAGCTTGCATTTCATCTCCCCGGGAAAAGCCACAGTCCCCATAGACCGTGCTGCCGTCTGCCAGCAATGTTCTCAGTCGCCACAGAAAGTGAAAAAACAAAAAGGACGGCCAACGATAAGGGCCTGCTTACATCCTTCCTAAAAATGTGTAAATATCTTCACTGCCAGTACAGTATGTAGATAAGTATTGGTGTTTAGAGTAACCAGAAGACAGAACGGCATTAGATGAGAAGAACTCAAGCACGCGTTGAACTCTCGTGTCTCTTTGAATGCTCTGTACGTTATGATGAAACGTATGAATATTCAGTAGCTGCATGTATCCCGGTAAACCTGAATAATGCATGAATGTGCAGACGTCTTGCAAAAAAAAAATGCTGGCATGTGAATTCACTGACTCAGTCGGGATACCTTTAATTTACCCACTGAAACCTTTCATCAGAACTGCTTTAAACTGAAATAGAAATGATTCTAGATGAATTAGATTTTCCTTCCTCTGCAACCCTGGACACGCCCGTCCACTCCAGACTCCCGGGCAGTGAATGAAAAGTCACTTACATGCTTCATGGATGCCCGGGTTATCGCTGAACTCTAGCACATAGAGGTGGCGCCCCTCCACACTGCGCCCGACGCTGTAGATGCGGGTGATGTAGGGGCACTCGCTCTGCACTGCAAACAGGGCTCTCACTAACTCCTCATATCGATGGTGCTGAAACTCTGACCCCGAGGCCAGGGTCCCCATTAGCCCCAGCAGCAGTGCCCCAAGCGGGGAGAGAGTCCACCCGTGCAGCATGGTCCCTTGCTTCTTGGCTGGCGCGCTGCAGCGCAAGGAGGAGACGAGGAAAGACTGGAGAGGAGGTACTGAACTGCCTGCAGCTACGTGGGGACTCTTCTCTTTCTGCCCGCCTCTGTCTTCTCTTTCTCAGTTGGGCCGAGTCAGAACAGGTCTCTCTACACCGCTCACCCGTGAAAACATAGTCCTTACTACCCTGCTTGTTCTTCCTCGAGCTTGTTCACTTTCTTTCTTTCCCTCCTGCGCTCCCTCGCTCTCTCTCTCTCTCTCTCTCTCTCTCTCTCTCTCTCTCTCTCTCTCTCTCTCTCTCTCTCTCTCTCTCTCTCTCTCTCTCTCTCTCTGTGCCTCCTCCCACATACAGTACTCACACTGGAGAGCAAGTAAGGACAGCCCCCCAATCCTTCTCCTCGCTCAATTCCTCGAACAGCTGCTTCTTTTTCTCTCCCTTTGGGTCCTTGGCAAGTACGTGCTACTTGCTCTATTGGCACTTAGAGCGCTCTATGGCCAGCTTCAAGAAGTGCCCCCACCATACCCCTCCAAAGTTCTTTCTCCCTCTCAGCGCCTCTTTCTGTCTATCTTGTTCTCCTTCTGTGTGTGTGTGTGTGTGTGTGTGTGTGTGTGTGTGTGTGTGTGTGTGTGTGTGTGTGCGTGTGTGCGTGCACGTGCGTGCATGTACACACCTTTGACTCTCTTTCCATGTTTGCTTTCTGGGAAAGAGTGCTGTTTCCACAGCACTACTCCCCTCAACCCCTGCAGCTCTCAATCACTCATTCATTAACTCCTAAATCAACACAGTAGCCTTGTGTGTGTGTGTGTGTGTGTGTGTGTGTGTGTGTGTGTGTGTGTGTGTGTGTGTGTGTGTGTGCGCGCGCGCACGCTCATTAGTTGAATCACTGTGGGTGCTCTGTCCCTTAACCCTTGGGCCGGTTTGTTACCCTATTTCCCGTACATGTATACACACATGTGCACACATGCACGCACACACTTAAACACACACTCTCCATGTAGGTCAAAAAAGATCAAACTCTTACCACAAATACTCTACTAAGAGCCACATACAAATGCCAGAGTACCAGTGATCACACACACCCACACCCACACCCACACACACACACACACACACACACAATGAGCGAGAAACAGAGACAGAAAGAGAGAAAGAGAGCAAACACAATGAGTGAGAGAGAGAGAGAGAGAGAGCAAATTAGAACACAGCACACAGTAGGTGCTGTCAATCAAACCTCTTCCTCAGAGGAGGAGCCCTCTGTCAGAATGATGTGCAGCAGCAGGAGAGAATGGTAGAGAGAGATGTGTGGAGAGAGAGAGAGACAGAAGAGAAGAGAGGAAGACAGTGTTGGGGGGGGGGTGCAGGGAGTCAGCAAACAATGACAGCAACAGGGAGAGTCAGACACGGCGAGAGAGAGAAAACGATAATATCAGAGAAAAACAGAGAGGTAGGAGGTGATGAACGCAAAGACAGACCGACTTCGTGTGTCTGTCGGAGTGTGGCGTCACTCCCCAGACTAGAAAATGGCAGCAAGTGACCGTGGAGACCTTGTGAATATGTTATACCACCAGTTAGTAATATCATTTACATCTCGTCTTCCTTAGAGCAGAGCTGAAATTTCCCTTCCTAATTTTATCAGCGATCCCCTGGTGAATGCATACTCCAGTGTTTGACCTAAAGAGAGACATTAACACCACTGATCACGCCATTTACATAACTGATAATTGTACATGTAGAGACCCCGACACTGTTCTTGGGCCAAGTCTGTGTCTACAGTCCTATGTTACCCTTTGGCAGTGCTCTTTCTCAGCAGTTTGATGTCATGTTAACAATATGCAGCTGTGCTTCTCGGCTCTCAGGAGCAATCGCTGTGTTAGAAGTTGGCAGTATTACACAATTTAAAATGACGCCAAAGACTAGGGGTTTTACAAAATTTCCTCAACTTTAAATTCAGTAGAAACTGATGTCTTGTTGTTGGCCCCGGACACATCTGGAGACATCTGCAGCGGTCTCCTGGGTTCTCGAGCTGCATAAGCCAGACCTTTGTGGAAGAATTTAGGAGTCATCTTTCATTCACATCTTTGAAACCTTGAGCAACATACTGGGAGGCTGGTACAGACATGTTTCATTGATTCTGCATCATTGGAAAGATTAGAGAGGAACTATTGCTCCACTCCGAGGTTTGGGTTTTGGATGACACTTAGAGAAGCCAACAGGCATTTCTATGGTTTCTCCTTGACTACCAAATCATCCTTCTTTTTTTTTTGCTTTTACTATGTCAATCTTCAGTTCTCTTGGCACAGCCCCAGAATTTGCCAGAGTCTGCAGCCAAGTTATTGAGAGAGACTAAAACACATGCCACAAAGTCATGGTACCCCTCTTTCAACAACCCCTCGCTGGGTGCTTTGTGAGTTTTAGAATTCATTCTACTTTAATGTTCAGCTTGGTGTGGCTCTTTGCCACAAAGTGAAAGTTGCTAATTTTGGTCTAGAACCAAAAGTCTAGAAACGAGAGAGAAACCCAAAAGGCATGAGCCAAAGCATTTGTGTTGACAATCACATCCCCTGTATGAAAGGATAGTCAAGAAAACCCGCAAAGAGACAGACGACAGAGGAGGTCAAGAAAGGAAGAGTCCGGGGAGGGGGGGTGTCCGGGTAGTGTAGCGGTCTATTCTGTTGCCTACCAACACAGGGATCGCCAGCTCGAATCCCTATGTTACCTCCGGCTTGGTCGGGCATCCCTACAGACACAATTGGCCATGTCTGTGGGTGGGAAGCCGGATGTGGGTATGTGTCCTGGTCGCTGCACTAGCGCCTCCTTTGGTCAGTCGGGGTGCCTGTTTGGGCGGGGGGGGGGGGAATAGTGTGATCTTCCCATGCGCTACGACCCCCTGGCAAAACTCCTCATTGTCAGGTGAAAAGAAGCGGCTGGCGACTCCACATGTATTGGAGGAAGCATGTGGTAGTCTGCAGCCCTCCTCGGATCGGCAGAGGGGGTGGAGCAGCAACCTGGATGGCTTGCAAAACAGAGTAATTGGCCAAGTACAATTGGGGAGAAAAGGGGGAACCCCCCCCCCGGCAAAAACGGAAGGAAGAGTCCCTCCATAGCCCCATCTGTTTTAGTTCTTCAAGGTATGTGAATCGCTCTCTCTGCATCTGTGTCCCTCCAACATTATTTAATCCACAGTTTCCTTCGCAATCATCTGTACACTAAAATCTGCTTTCAGGATACTGTATTGCAAAGATAATATACAGTACATACCAAAGTCAGGGAAGTAATGCATTGGTCTACAACATCTCAGTACAAATGACATATGGCACATTATGTGTCCCTAATTTGCATGGAAAGTGCTTTGTGGGGCTACTTCATTTTTGGTGCAAATGTCTGACCACTCTGGAGTGAGTCTTTGTGAAGAGACAACATCTGGCCGTAAAAATACAGAACTACTCATAAGAGTTGGTCATAAGAACTACTCATAAGAGTTGGTCATAAGAACTACTCATAAGAGTTGGCCATAGACACACAAAGTAATTGCGCAAGGAGAAAAAAAACCCCAAGGCTTGGACCAGCCTCAGTTTTGCCATTAGTGGTGTCTACGTCCAAAAGTGACTGGCTTGGTCAAACCACTTCTAGCGCAATCATGAAGCACACATATTTACCGGATATAGCTTTACACCTTCAACCCAACTTCATTATTGTAAGCTCTACAATGTTCATGATCTATAGGCCACAGCAATCTGAAAATATACCACATGTGCTAGCATGTGGAAGAAAGCATATGGGCCTCGGTGTGAGAGTGCATACGTGATTGTGGCCCTCTCTTTATGAGTGTGCAGGCACACTCATAAAGAGAGATCATACGTTGAATGTACAAAACTTTAAGGACAAGGACAGCAGGATTTACAGCTGCATGTGTGTGTGGCCATCTGGAGAATAAAACTTTTTCTAAATTATTTTATTTGATCCCCATGGGGAGAACACAACCTCTGCACTGTAACCATTCTATGGGCAGCCACAGAGTGGCGCCAGGGGACAGAGTCCACTTCTAAGGCAAGCGCCTTGGTCGGGAGTGGGGGTGTCATGCAAACTCCACTCAATAGCTTGATGCATGCAGAGGACAGGAAGAAATGGAAACGGATGATCAACTGTGGCGACCCCTAACGGGAGCAGCCGAAAGTAGTAGTAGTAGTAGTAGTAGTAGTAGTAGTAATAATAGTAGTAGTCGTAGTAGATGTCTTGATGCATGGTGAATAATCCAAGGAAGGAGAATCCCAGAAATTTGAGTTTAGTGGGAGAAATGTTTCATCACTCATCTAAGTGACTTGTCAGTCTCAGCTGACTACAGGTTTCCCCACCTTATTTATTTATTTACGCCCCCCCCGCCTTTGTCCCAATTGTACTTGGCCAATTACCCCACTCTTCCAAGCCTTCCCGGTCGCCGCTCCACCCCCTCTGCCAATCTGGGGAGGGCTGGCGACTACCACATGCCCCCACCGATACATGTAGAGTCGCCAGCCGCTTCTTTTCACCTGACAGTGAGGAGTTTCGCCAGGGGGACGTAGTGCATGGGAGGATCACGCTATTCCCCCCAGTTCCCCCTCCTCCCTTAACTGGTGCCCCGACCGACCAGAGGAGGCGCTAGTGCAGCGACCAGGACAGGACACATACCCACATCCGGCTTCCCACCCGCAGACATGGCCAATTGTGTCTGTAGGGACGCCTGACCAAGCCGGGGCTAACTGAGGCAACGGAACAGTCCAGCACGCCACCCGGACGTTTCCCCGCCTTTATAAACAGCACAGTTGCATAACGACACATCGAGGCCCAGCAGGTTAACGACCTTCTTGAGGCAACAGTGCTAATCACTGAACCATCATGCCACCTGACAAGTTGCTGTCATTTCAAAACGTAACTCCTAAATTCCGTATTTAATGCATCTGATGAAACAACACAGCGGAGCAAAACTCTTCCAAGAATATCATTTGATTTTGTTTGCTTACTATGGGGCTTCTATTCTACAAATAGTGGTTGTTGTTGAGTTGACAAAAAAACTTTGCTCATCATTGTGTTGAACAAAGGGCCTATGAACTGGTATTAATAATATAATTAAAACACTTTATCATTATGACCGTCTTGGATTTTCAAAGACTGTTTTGGATTTTCAAAACTGTGTGGAAAAAAAGATACAGACCTGCCGCTCCCTGAATGCTCCACATATTTGCATTAAAATTAGTTTTAGATCAATTGCACAAAAAAAGTTATGATAAGATCTACCTAAAACGACAATGACCGGTCAAGATGACCGCACGTAATTTGCGCGTGACTGTGCGCGTCACGTCACTATTTACGACGTGTTGGTCACATCATGTCCTTCACGAAGTTCACTGCTCCGTGCTAGAAAAAACAAAAAACTATTGTTCTCCAGTGCAGAGGAATAGTCTTAACTTGATTTTTGATTATTGCCAACATGTCTGGTTACAGACGCTGTTACAGATGCACCATGACTACCACCGAGGCATTGCAGTATTTACAGGCGTTGGACAGCGGCCATTTTAAGTTGTTTGAAAAACAGTATTAAAAGTTGTTAAAATGTTAATGTTGGGGGCGTCTGGGTAGCAGTAGCAGTCTATTCGGGGAGTGGGGTGATTGGCCAGGTACAATTGGGGGGGGGGAGTTAATGTTGATGTCAGTCGTTTCTTAACAGACATACTAACATATGTAATGCATTAATAGCTCAACTGGATATTTATCTTGACAGAATATAGAGTTTAAAAACCGTGAGCGGTCACCCATAATCGTTGTAGTAGTTTTTAAGTTCTGGTCGTTGTTTGGGACTGTTTCAATATTTATTTTGAGTTCTTTTTTTTTACATTTCACGTTATATACATTACGTTATGTTTGTTAGATTAGCAATATGTTTTTTCCGTTTTGTTTTTCAGGTAATACTTTCACTTTTTCAATTTTGCTATTCAAGTTCGACCATGTCTCTCTGAAGTTTAAATTGTTTAACAATAGAGTAATAGTTGTTAAAATGTTAATTGTGGTGTCAGTCGTTTCCTAACAGACATACTAACATATGCAATGCATTAATATCTCAGTTGGGTATTTATCTTGACAGAATATAGAATATAAAAACCAGCAGTCAATTTGACCGCTCACGGTCGTTTTAGGGAGGAGTGAAATCCTGGTCGTTTTAAAACAAAAACTAGACCTGCTGGCAGGTATGAACGAGGTCCAAGCCCCCACATAAGTCACCCCTGGTGGCCCGGAGTCCACGCAAGTCAGACCTGCAGGCCCACGGGCGTGATGCAAGCTGGGAGTCGAGAGCAGGACAGAGGGGGGCTTTAAAAGGGGTTTTAAAGGTATTGAGGAGTGAGGTTAAGCAGCAGCAGTACGAGTGTCATGTATTGTTTGTATCGGTACAAGGGTGAAAGTGCAGCGAAGTGTCAGACAGTATACATATGTATAGCACACGTTTCAGTAATAAGGCCGGTAGGTTTTGTGCATTGTCAGGTGTTTGAAGGTGAAGCTGTAAATTGTTTTTTTATTTAATTTAGGGTTCATTTTATGCGGACTGGATTTTCAACCTAAAACGAGTTGGAAACAAGTAGGTTTTGCATGTTTCGCAATTATGTAAAAAAAGTGCCGCCGAATGGACATGGGAAACTATTGAGCCGAGTTTCGTGTTAATACGAATTGTGGGCGAGATATGCAACACTTCACTTAACTGCCACCTAGAGGAAGTTGTTTCTTTATAACTTTTTGGATTATTAAAATGATTTTAATATTAATGATTTTAGGTGCAAAGTTTCATGCAAATCCTATTTCGCAATTTTGCAAATAAAAAGTATGGGCAGAAATGGGTGTGGCCTATATCTCGCGATTCAGCTCGTTACACGTGCATGTAAGGTTTTTGATTGTGCAGTGTGGCGTTACTGGCCTTGATTATAGTGCCACCTGCTGGTGGACATATGCCTTTTTGTGTGTGTCTGACGTGCGCGCCGTTCTCGGGCTCCCTTGAAAATTTGGCTTACATAATTTTCTACGGTGTATGTTGCAGTACCACATTTACAAATGGACCAACAACAAAAACAACAGTAATCTGAGGGACTACAATAGAGTTTCCAGCACCGCTGGTCCTGGGAGCCGCTTGCCCCCCCCGGCTTGGATCCCTAATTACAGGTTTCCAGCTACTGGGGAGGTAAAGCCGGATGCCTTGCACTTACAGACAATCTCCACTAGGTGGCAGTACACGATAAAGCAAATTAAATGCCGCTTGACACGACCTCTCTTTCTACCATTTAGGGTAAATCTATATTTCTATTAAAATCGCTGTTCCTTTTTGCACGTAGGCATCCTAAAAAATAATATCCACTCGTGTTCAGACACAACTGGTCAATGTCTCTTCGTGCACGTTAGAAAATGCTGTTTTGAGGGCAATACCACCGCGGCCTCAGTTTATTCCGATTTTGATGAGGATTTCTGACTCTCATGCTAAAAAAAAAAAAGACGAACGAAGACTGACATGATCAAGATTGCTGACAGCTAGTGTTAGTATGACTTGGTGGTTTGATAAAGTCTTTGTAGCACGTGGGGCATATGAGAAGATGAGGTCCCCCAGCTGCTTCACATCATCTCTTAATAAGACGACTTCCATGTTTTAAAGGGTTATGGGGGAGCGTTTTTGTTTCGATTACAAACAGACAAGTGTTAAGTAATGTCACATAATGGGCCAGTATGTTGTGTGGGAAACTACCATCATCTTACCCAATTAACAGCGGATTGGTGCGCAATCAAGAAAAACACCACCATCCCACGCTGCGCTTCGCAGCTCTTTAAGTCTTCATCGCGCCCCTCCTCCCACCTCACTATGCGATCCAACAAAAGTCTCGCCGGTGGAAATGGCGATATGACTCCACGTGGAGGTGCTGTTTGGAGCCCCTGATGAGACAACACTTGTGAGGGAGGGGGAACTCCACGAGCTCCACTCCTCTACCAGACGCAGTCCTGCTTGGTCTCCGCGCCAGGATGGGCACTCGCAGCGCGCACAGGATACGGTGGATAGTTACTCTTCTAATTTTGGCAGGAACAGCAAGTGTTCATGGTGAGTAAGGGTAATCATTTGCATGTCCATTCTCTCGTGGAATTGATGGTGGTGCGTAATTCATAAAAGGTGGAGACTGTCTGCAAAAGCAAAGTAATGCCAAAACGCACGGCGAAACGGATATGTATAGCGGCTTTGTTTTGGATTGGGTTCAATTTGCATGTAATTAACATGTAATTTATATACTTAACATCAACATGTTGTGTTCTTTCTAGTTCCTTGCCTTCTTTCACCCGCGACTGCTGACTACCTGATGTGTCACTTTACAGAACTGACCAGTGGTTATAATGAGGGTCCCTTACTGGCCCAATACATGGAGGTGTATTGAGGTGTTGGTTAAAAGCTCAGAAACCCAACCCAAACCTAGCAGCTTGATGTTACAACACAACTTTATAGCAAACTTAAAAACCCAGCATTTCTGTCACACATGGCTATGTTGTGGTTTTGGAATATGGTTTTACGTATGTAACTGATGTTTTTAGTTTGAGCAGGTAGGTTTTTGCATCCTTTTCCGTTATATTGGGACGTAAACCAACATGCCCTCTCTGTATTCTGACTTTAAACCACATACTAGTCGATGGAGAATAAAATGAGTTGTAATTGTACTGCTATTACATCATATGCTGTCAAATTCTTTATAATTTTCATTCCCTGTTGTTGACCAACTCTAGTGCACTTTCAAACCTCCTTTTTTCTTCTTCTTGCGATTGTTTTTAATGTCTGTTTCTTTCAGATGTAAAGCACTTAGCGCTGTATTTCATGTGTAGAAAGCAGTATACAACTTGAGATCATCATTATTATTATTATGAATTCAAAAGGAGAAAAGCAACTTTGTTCTGCTTACAGGCTCCAACGTCTGCACGTCCAGAGGAGCCAGTACATGCAAACAGTGTCTGGCTGTTCACCCCAGTTGTGCATGGTGCTTCCAAGAGGTGGGCTTCTTTTCCACTCCACTTCACTTAGCCAATGTTTCTTTCAGGCGGCCTGGTGCAGACTGGTACGCCTATTAGACAGCAAGTTGTGGATTATGTTGCCGCTTGACATCAGCATCGAATTGGTTCATTCTTGTAGCCGACGACCTGTAATAGTGTGCTCAGGTGGCCTTTTACATTGACTGTCCAGTAAAAAAATTAAAAAAATCAGCTTGATTTGAAAAACTCTACGTAGCTCCAGACTATTCTCTCACCTGGCCCCAAAGGGTTAGAACAATCTTCCAGTCTCCATCAGAGCTACTGACTGACTCACTTCCTTCTAGAAAAGCCCGACAAGCCTTCCTCCTCAAAGCCTTGCTCAACCCTTAGACCTTTGGGGCCACTTTGCAGCTAAACGTGAATGTATGTCGGCTACTGCCATCCTGTCCTTACTTACTTGAGGAACATTATTCTCACTGTCTGCAGTTGTGCCCTCCTTCTATCTGCAATTGACATTTTATATTCTCATGACGATATATCTATTGTACTGATATGTGGCAATGCTTTGTACTTTAATTCTGCTCTAAACCGCCTCTTGATGATCGTACACCAATGCACTCTTGACTATGATATCATTATGTAGTAGTAATTGTACTACTACTACTACTTCATATAGTACTGCCATGATATGATATAGCAAATGCAGTATAATTGTATGTATCATGTAGCACTCTCCAAAGCCAGTTGATAATGCTTTATCTGCTAATTGCTAACTCTTGTAAGTTGCTTTGGATAAAAGCATCTGAGTAATGAGTAAGTGTAAATGTAAGGACACTGGACACAAGCAGTGTCTGGGCCTCGATACAGATTTCCTAGAAAGATAGATCCTTTCTAAAATAAGTTCACCGATATGACTCTTTAACAGTTAAGTGTAGGTTTACAGACAAGAACATTATTTCTCCCACAGAAAAATTTTTTGGAAACGCTCCAGAGAGGCCGAAAGGGGGACTATAGTAATAAGAATATAGGAATCTTGTTCAGCCCTCCATTCGTCCTCAGTGGAGCAGCCCTCCAATAAAAAGATCTCTGTGTCACACTATGAGATCATTACTGGTTAGTTCTCTGGTTTGTGGCTGTGTAAGAGAGTTGTTGATGTTCACAAGTCAAACTCGTCATAGGATGCCTAAATAACATGCGTATGCAAGTTCGATCGTCAGTTGGAAATTTCCCGTGAGTGCCGAGTTTTCCAACACCCAGAGGTGCAGCGATGTCTTTCCCACCCGGAATCCTCTATGATTAAAAAAAAGATATGAGCCACTTGGTAATGTGTTGACCGAGCTTGATAAAGCAAACAAAAAACAAAAATAGGGCTGGGCAATAATTCAGTATTATCATTTATCGTCTTTCAATGGTGTTATATCAGGATGAAATTCAGAAAGCGCCATATCGTGATGCACAATTTTGTTGTCTGAATTAATGATAACAAGAATCTATTAACTAAAATTTCTCTCAAAATGAGGTCTGAAATACCTGAGGGAGCATTATTTGAAAACTAGTTTTGATCTGATATATTTCACATTACCAAAGAGTTCAATGTGACGAATCTCAGTTGCAGGCAGATATTGTGACATATATATCTATATCATGTAAAGCTCCCAGTGACTGTCATTATACTAGTACTGTCCATATTGCTCATAACTTAGTCAAAGTTGGTTAAAGTACTAGAAAGACACAAAAGGGGTTGTTGGTTAAAGTGAATGCTTTACCTTCTTGTGTCCTCAGGACTTTGGACAAGGGCCGGTTGGTTCATCCCGCTGTGATCTGAAAAGCAACCTGGTGGCGGCGGGCTGTGCTCCGTCGGCTGTTGAATCTCCCACCAGTAAACTGCATGTGATTGAGGACCGGCCGCTGAGCGACAAGGCGGCAGGCTCCGTGCATGACGTCACCCAGATCCAACCCCAGAAACTCCACATCACCCTCAGACCAGGTCGGCAGCACCTCTGGAAAACATGGCTTCCCTGTCAATGTCACAACACTAAGGGGTAGAGAGGGCAGGGGTCACGCAGCAACAGAAAAGTCTCTTTGTTTGTTTGTTTGAGTTGTCTAGATTTGACTGGCTATCTTCTAATCCGGGCCAACCAAGGTTGAATTTTCCAAAATAAATCCAAGAGTGGCATGGAAAACTGTATGGAAGAGAAGGTTAACTATGATTATCATTTAATGCTTAAGGATGAAGAGATGCGATGAAGAGAAACCTCTAGGTTTGGGCACATTAAAATCAAACGCACCCCCCCTTTTCTTTTCTTTTTTTACCTTTTCCCTTCCTCTAGACGACTCCAAGCGCTTCACTTTGAAGGTGCGTCAGGTGGAGGACTACCCTGTTGACCTCTACTACCTCATGGACCTCTCCTTCTCCATGAACGATGACCTTTTCCGTCTGAGGACACTGGGCAGGGGCCTGGCTGAGGCCATGAACCGCACCACCAGCAACCTGCGCATGGGCTTTGGAGCTTTTGTGGACAAGCCCCTGTCACCCTACATGTATATTTCCCCTCAGGAGGCCGTCAGGAACCCCTGTTTCAGGTAAAAGGTGGAAAGGGGCAAGTGGATAAAGTTTACACGCTGCTGGACTGATGTTAATTCAGCTCTCTTAAGCACAGCACTCTACATGCTTCAAACAGACTACTTCGTACAACTCACCGTCCAACCACATCGGGCAGCAAAGTCATTCATACATTTCAGAACGGCTGAAATCAACATTGTTTGAAGCATGCAGCGGCCCTTAGCCAGGCCAATGAGGTATCATTATAATTTTTCCAAACTGACGAGAGCAGCAGAGATGTTTGGACGTTTTACACAGCAATGACTAATAATGTGAATCTTGGTGACCACCTTCATGCACTTGGTGCCTTTGTGCTTAAAGGGAGACAATCACGATTTTCAACATTGTCTCTATATAGATGTTGTTGGGACAGCACTTCATCAGCAGCCATAATATCTGCAGTCTTCTGTGTCTCTCTGAAATGCTGCTGAATTTATGAGGAAAAGTGTCTGCCAGTGACACGACTCAGAAGCAGTCCCATGAACGTCAGCACTATACTCATCTCCCAGCTTGTTGCCACCTTCAGTGGGCTATGTTGAAACAGGCTAAGCTGTGCAAGAAAAAGCAAATAACAATGCTACGTACAGCTGTTGTAGTGAGTGCAACCGAAGAATTGTCCACAAGTTACAGAACAATTTCGGTGGCGTTTCAAAGGCACACAGAACACTGCCCAGTATTATGGGGGCTAATGGAGTGTTAGCCCTACACACACCCACACACACTCTCTCTCTCTCGCTCTCTTTCTCACACACACACATACACACACGCACACCATCTCATGTTGAGTTTGCAGTCACTCCAAACATTGTCACATTAAATACAAGACCTTCAAGTGTTTAGGCTCCTCTGAATTTAATATTTATCTTGGCTCGAACTTGATTCTGCTCATCTCATAAAGTAAAATTCCTCTGAAGCGGCGTATAGATCTGCAAAAATGGTTTATGATCATTATATCTGCAAAAATGCAGGAATCAAACATTCAGCTTGATTATCCAACTTGAATGACTTGAGTGCAGAAATTTGACAAGTGAAATCAGATCCCTGCAGATCCAGATTGTAAATTTCACTTGCTGCCTGTTGTGAAATGAAACAATTACAGTATGAGAGCCAATGTCTAGCAGTGCTTGTTGGCTCCTGTCGCATAGACCTTAGCGGTTGTTTACGTCTGTGTGCAGGAAATAACATCATTATATGGGTGGGCGATGTCATCTTTTTAAAGCTTCCTTTAAATCCAGTGTTATATGTCAAAGCCGTCAGCCTTCTAGTCATCAACAGTTGTTAAAGGCTTACAGCGTGTAGCCAGTGCCGACTCAGCCACAGGTAAATAAATACCCTTGGAGTTTAAGGGTGCTCAAACGCAGTTCGTTTTAACACCACCTTCAAGATTAGCCTAGTTTGTTTTGGTGTGATTTAATGTCACTTGAGGTCATTTGTTCGCCTGCTCACATGCCTCAGTCTACTGAGATCACATCCACAGGAATATTTGGGATAGAAAATTTGGGATGGAAATGGATGAGGGAAGACGGGGGGGGGGCGTAGACAGTTTTTTCAATATAATGCAGTCTTGCTTCCTTAACCAGAGGCCTTGAGAGTTCGGATCAATTCTGGATCAAACCAACATGCAACACTGTTAAAGTATTGTTGTCAGACCCCTCGCAACTTAGAAATGATTGAGTTAACATTGTGAACTGGGTGTGAGTCAAATTGCAGTCACAGGGGACCCCTAGTTTGGATTTGTTGTTTCCATCTATCTACCGCATCCATTATCCAAAACGCTTAACCTGCTCTCAGGGTCGTGGGGATGCTGCAGCCTATCACATTAGGCGGCAGGGCGGGAGACACCCTGGACAGGCCGCTAGGCCATCACAGGGCCCACATACACACACACACGCACACACCTAGGGGCAATTTAGTGCAGCCGATTCACCTGACCTACATGTCTTTGATCATTTCAATTGCCGGTGTGGGAAGATGGTGGCGCAAACTTACCAGTGTGGAAAGATGGCAGCGCGAGTTTACGTTTGCAGCGGCCTCACCCATTGCCGTCCATGCAGTGTCTTTGTTCGCGTCTGGGTTTTTGTCTTTGTCTGATGGCTGGGAGAGCTGGCGCTGGATTGGCTGGGGAAGCTTGGTCTGCTGCGTCCTGTGGGCCTGGGGACCATGAACCTGCCCGGAGCTGTGCCCAAACAGGAAACACCGAGGGTGGTCTGACAGGACACGGAAGTGGGGCAGGCTAAGCTAACTGCTAACCCATGCAGACCAGCAGTTCCGATAACACAGAGGGCGGTCTGGCAGTGGCCTCGCCTGGCGTTGACTGTGTTTTTGGTGTCGTTGTGTGGAGTGTAGGGAGGTGTGTCAGTGTCTGGCTGGGAGAGCTGGCGTTGGATCGGCTGGGGGAGCCTGGTCTGCTGCTTCCGGTGGGCTCAGTGACCACGGCCCTGCACAAAGAGGAAACGCCGAGGACGGTCTGACAAGACAAGGAAGTGGGGCAGGCTTTTTTCCCCCACACACAGCAGGCACCTGAAGGCACTAGAGGCACATCATCTGAGGTGCCTCCGAAAAATCCTCAAGATCACCTGGGAAGATAGACGCACCAAAACCAGCGTCCTGGAGGAGGCTAACATTCCCACTGGACTGGCCATGTCATCTGTATGTCTGACTCTCGCCTTCCAAAACAAGTCCTATACTCCCAGCTTCTCACAGGACAACGTGCCCCTGGAGGTCAAAAGAAAAGGTGTAAGGATAACGTCCAAGCGAACGTCAAAAAAAATGCCACATAGACCCTAAGACCTGGGAGGTCACAGCAACCAACAGGGCGATCTGGAGAAAACTTGTCCGGGTAGGAACTGCACTATATAATAATGATCTCCGACATGCTGCAGAAGACAAGCGCAGAGTCAGAAAGGAGGGAGTTTCCACCAAAAAGGCCCAAACCAATCCCACGACTACCAACGCCCACCCCTGCCCACACTGCACCAAAATATGTGGCTCCAGGATCGGCCTCTTCGCCCACCTGAAGACCCACAAGGACCAAGAAGGAGGACAGTCATACTCGACCCCGAGTGACCGCCGGTGATGATGTAGGCATGCGCCGTTGAGTGGATTGAAGAACTGCACGACATACACCGTTGTCGCGGTCTCTGTAAATGTAGTTAGGCGTTATCCCAGTATATAAAGAGGATGGGATGAGATGCAACTTTGCGGAAAGTAGATCACAGACCAGAACTTTGTAACGTTAAGAAACGGCTAACAAAAAGTGGTATGCGAACGAGCGCTAGCTAGCAAGCTAACCTACGGCTACGTGACTACGGAAGCTGGCAAGATGGCGACAATTCAGATCAGCGCGTTAGTGGAGTTCAACGAGGGAAAGGACGATTTTGAGTCTTACCTGGAAAGACTGGAACAGTGGATGATCGCTAACAGTGTGGATGGCGGAAAAAAGATCAGTGTATTCCGGTCAGTAATCGGAGCAGGTGCCTACCGACTTCTGAAGAATTCGGTGAGGCCTAGCACACAAACCTACGATGTACTGAGCGAGGCCCTAAACCGAAGACTATGACCAGACTATGCGAACGCAGATGCACTCTCCAGGCTGCCGCAACCAGGCAAAGACAAAGTGGGTGAAGAAAACAACATTTTCTACTTCTCATTCGTTGATGACCTTCCTGTGCATGCTAACGACATAGCCCAAAACACATGGAAAGACCCAGTGCTCAGCCAAGTGAGGGAGTTCATGCTGAATGGATGGCCAAATCAGGTCGAAGGTGAGACTCTCAGACCGTTCTTCATCTGTTGAACAGAATTATCTGAAGAACAAGGTTGCATGCTATGGGGCATGAGGGTCATTGTTCCTTCAGCACACAGAGCAAGGCTACTCAACGACCTACACACAGGCCACCCAGGCATATGTCACATGAAGGCTTTATCCAGATCCTATGTGTGGTGGCCCAATATGGATCAAGACATTGAGAGAACAGCTCAAAACTGCGGTTCCTGCCAGTCAGAAAGAAAACTGCCAAGCAGTAGCCCCACTACACTGCTGGAAGTGGCCAACCCGTGTATGGCAGAGAATACACATTGACTTATGTGAAAAAGACAGACAGTATTTTTTAGTACTCATCGACAGCCATTTGAAATGGTTGGAGGTGGTTCCCAGGACAACCACAACTTCAGCAAAGACCATTGACATCCTCCGCAACATCTTCGCATTTCATGGTCTACCGGAAGAACTAGTTTCAGATAATGGACCTCAGTTCACTTCCAGTGAATTTGAGCAGTTCCTGAGGAGTAATGGAACCAAGCAGACACTCGTGCCAGCATACCATCCTGCATCAAACAGTGCTGCAGAGGGATCGGTTCAGACAGTCAAAGCAGCACTGATGAAGCATGTTCTGGGTGAAGAGAAAACGCAGATGACAGCGTCGCTACACCACCGTCTCTCCAACTTCCTGCTGATGTACAGGTGTACACCACACACTGTGACAGGAGTCCCACCTGCGGAGCTGTTCCTGAAATGTCAGTTGAGAACCAGATTCAGTCTGCTTAAGCCAAGCCTTGCGAGAACTGTAGAGGACAAAAAAACTTAAACCGAAGACATACCATGATCAAGCAGCATCAAAGCTGAGGAACCTATCTCAAGGTGACTCAGTGAGGGGGAGAAACTTCTGAGAGGGAAAGGAAAAGCGGTTAAGAGCAACTGTGGTGAGGCGCCTGGGACCTGTCATGTACCTGATCCACGATGGATTGAGAGTGCGCTCCGTTCACATTGACCATCTACTGTGCTCAAAAGAAGAAACAGCGTATCAACACTCGGGTGACATCCCAAACCCAATAACAGACTACACCGAGCTGTCAGCCGAGTCCAGCAAAGTTCTAAAGGCTCAGGGAACCAGTGAGTCCAATCTTGAACTTACTCACACTCCAAGGTCTCCTGCCAGAGACAACCCTGCACTGGCTGTGCAGAGCCTTGCTCAACCAAGAGACAGTCAGCCTATGCCTGTCAAAACCAACAGCCCTGCAGTGCGCCATTCCCTTAACAGTTGTGCACTAAACCTGAAAGACTGACATTGTAGTCTAGGGACCGAGTCTACTGGAAGGGCAGAATAACCCCTTGGACTTGGCTACAAGGGTAGAATAGTCTACCTCTCCCTTGTTGTTATTATTCTAATGAAAAAAAAAGTTCCTTGAGCTAACTAGCTAAGAAAAAAACATGGTTTGAAATGGTACTTGTTGAATTGGTTGACTGTGAACATGTGCGTTGCACTTTTGAAGAGTCTATATCGGAGGTTTTTTATTTGAAGGGGAGGAGTGTAATGTATTGGCGTTGGGATAGCAGTATTGGAGCTTCCTCTGTGGGTGCTGAGTGTGTTCTCTGCTGTGTTGTAGGCATGCGCTGTTGAGTGAACATGGATTAAAGAACTGCACGACATCGTTGTCTCGGTCTCCGTAAATGTATATTAAGTTAGGCGTTATCCCAGTATATTACATAAGCTAACTGCTGGCCCATTCAGATTGGTGGTTCCAACAGTCATCTGGGCTGGCATTTGCTCTCTTGGACAGTGAATTTTTTTTTTCTTTTGGATATGTTGGATGTGTTTTTGTAGTTTTGTAGCTTTATTATAGTTTGGATATAGTGTTCTTGTAGGTTTTGGATATGTGTTTTTGTCTTTGTGTTGCACTGCTGTGGGCTGGGGGAAAGGATATTGAAATGACAAATAAATGTTCCCGATTCCTGAGTCAATGACATCCCTGGTCTCATCCTGCTCCTCAAACATCCAAGAAACGTTTCAACCGCTCTCGCAAAATCTCGTGTATTGCAAAAAACAAAAAAACAAAAAACCACACAATGGCCACATCAAAAAAGACTGTGCAGTTTGTTGATTCACCAAATTACTTCCAAACTGTGGCGATGACAGCCGGCGTCTCACATCATACAGAGGGATGGTTGAATTATGGATTGAGATTCTCTTTGTGCAGATGCATCTGTGCTTTTGATTACTTGACTCCAATCAAGTGATGAAAATTACAGCTGGTGAAATTAACTACAGTACAAAATCAAACAATATCAACAGGAAAATTATGCAAACCAAAATGATATTTCTTTTTTTTCTTTTTTTGGCTTTGCCAGAGAGTTTGACAATTGAAAAGAAAGTTGATCAACCTGAACAAAAAACTGTATTGGTTGTTGCTTTTTGGCTATCCTCTAATGTTATGTTTCTAAGGAGAGTAAGATATATATAGATAGATGAACATAAGTTATGTGTAGGGAAATGAGATAGACGGATGGACAACACATCTGATCGCCAGTTTCAGCTAATCCACTGACTGGTCTCTGCTTGACTGACAGCATCAACAACACCTGCCTGCCCCAGTTTGGCTACAAACATGTTTTGTCTCTGACGGAGGAAGTGGGACGCTTCACTGAGGAGGTGAAGAAGCAAATGGTGTCTAGGAACCGGGACGCCCCAGAGGGGGGCTTTGATGCCATCGTCCAGGCTGCTGTCTGCAAGGTACAAAAAACAGACTGCACGCGCACACACACACACATACACACACAAGCATGCAGTGTGCATGCTCTCTGTCTTTCTCTGGCTCATTCTCTAACTCATACACACGCGCACACACACACACTGAAAGAAGGGTTTGGATAAATTTAAGTGCAAATCCTAAAGTGAGTCGAAGTAAAGGACAACGCGCTTGGAGGCTCCAAGTGAAAAAAATCTACCGACTGGCAACTAAAAAGGTAAAAATGCTTCTTCCCTTGAATGCAATGAAATCAATTGATAGTGAAAGTAACGTCAGTCCATGATGTCCTTCCTCTCCCTGTTCTTGTGTTTTGATGGATTCCAGGATGAGATAGGCTGGCGTCCAGGTGCTTCCCACCTCTTAATCTTCACGTCGGACGCAAAGACCCACGTGGCTCTGGATGGCCGCCTGGCTGGTATCGTGCAGCCCAACGATGGGCAGTGCCACCTCAACTCTGACAATATGTACAGCATGTCCACCACCATGGTCAGTATGTGTGTTTGTCTGTGTGCTAACATGCATAGTCTAAGAGAGTATGACTGAAACAGAGAGAGTGGCAGACTTTAGTTTTAATATGCAACTTGGCACGGGTTGGAAAATTTATGTTTTGTGTGTGTGTGTGTGGGTGTGTGTACACATGTGCTTGCTCACTTGTTAATCTCAACACCTGCGGTTTTCTCACAGGACTACCCATCTTTAGCCCTCATTACAGAGAAGATGTCGGAGAACAACATCAACCTCATCTTTGCTGTCACCAACCCGGTGGTCCCTCTGTACCAGGTCAGAAACACGGATAGTCACCCGACCATCACACCAGGTCGATTTCTATCTTCCAACTGTAATACACCAGCTTGTTAAACATTTGGCCATGTAAAATCATCCCAGGTGACATTAAACTAAGACTAAGATAGTGCATAAGGAAAACAACAGGGAAGAAGGGAAGAAAAAATAAAAAGCGAAGGCTGTGGAAAAAAAACTCAAATTTAACTGGAACTATAAACCTGTTTTGTTTTTTCCGAAATAAGGGTGGCGCTTATCTGGGTTATTGTGAGTACAATATTCTTTTAACAGGACCTAATTTGAAACATACAACTACTCTGGATCACAATGGTTCATTAGTGTGTGTTGTCATCCTAACACTAAAACTTGAATTTAAACTGATGGAATAAAAACTGGAGTTAAAGCATTTCTAAAAAAAAAAAAAAAAAAAAAACCCCAAAAAAACATCCCAGATCTTAAATAGCCTTGCCCTGGACACAGGATATTGGAGTCTATTTAAGCACATCCTGTCAGGATAGAAACACAGTCTCTCCCAAGTATGAGACACTGGGTACTAGAAGAAGAAAAAAAAACCTTTAAAATACCAGCCTGAGAGATGTGACAGGGTTCAGGGAATTAAAGGAAATAGGGAGAGAGGAGTCTTCCAATGTACAAATGAGATAATCAAAACTCAAAAACGTGACCGCATGCCCAGCTTCAAATGTTTCCTTTGCAGACAAAGCCTGAAGGCTTTAAGTGATACTTCCTTCTCATTGGCACACAACCTCTGCTCTGCCAGCTGAAACACACACACACATACACCAAAGAAAGTTGAATCAGTTTATCTGGATACGTTTATTGGGAGAAATGTCTCATCACTCATCTAAGTGACCTCTTCAGTCTCAGCTGACTGCAGGTATCCCCACTCTTATAAACAATAGAATGGCATAACGACCGAAACCAACGATCAGTTTCATATGCAAATATGGGTGTGACCATTAACTAGAGTTTCAATGGCCATTTGTACTATTCACAGAGGATTGGGGAATGTTTGTGATCACAGCATTGTAAGATGGCAACAGATGTATGCTTATGCCCCCCTTGGTTCAGGGATGGTCGTTCCCTCTTCACATAAATGGCCTCTTTGACTTCCCGTTCAGATCAGTGTTCCTCTCTATCAAAGATGTGCACATCCTCATCCTTGAAAGAGTGGCCACTGGGCTGTAGATGGGTGTAGACTGCAGAATCCTGGCCTGACGTGTTAGCTTTCTTATGTTGTGTCATCCTCTTGGCCAGCATGTTTAGTTTCCCCAATGTACAAGTCACGGCAATCCTCCAGGCACTTAACAGCGTACACTATTTTACTGTGTGCCGTGGGATTGGCAGACCCGATCCTTGGGGTGGACCAATTTCTGGCGCAGCGTGTTTTGGGGTTTGAAAGCAACTGAGATGCGTTGTTTAGAAAATACGTGTCTCAACTGTTGAGACACTCCCGCCACATGCAGAATCACCACTGGTTTAAACTTAAGACAGCTGTTGTCCTTCTCCTCTCTTCTGTCGGCTGGTGCACTGTTTGGGCGTCTTCCTGGCTTTGACAAATGCCCAGGTAAGATAACCACACCTAACCAGGGCCTGTTTACTGTAGGATTTCTCCCCTTCCTGGGCCGCTGTGTCGGTGAGGGAGCCTAAGAGTACATCTGCCGCCATCTTACAATGTTGTGATTGCCACTATTCCCAAATCTTCTGTGAATAGTACACATTACCATTGAAACTCTAGTTAATGGTCATGCCCATTATATAAAACTGGTTGTTGGTTTCGGTCATTATGCAACTGTGTTGTTTATAAGGGGTGGAGACACCTGCAGTCAGTTTAGACTGAAGATGTCACTTATATGAGTGATGAAACATATCTGTTAATAAACGTATCCAGGTGAACTGATTCAACTTTCTTTAATTTTCTTACCTGGATTATTGAACATGCATAAAGACACACACACACACACACACACACACACACACACACACACACACACACACACACACACACACATTATATAAATAAACATATATTAGCAGAGAGAGTTAATTGTTCACAGATTTCCACATTGTCCAGATAAACTAATTCTTTGTCTCCAAACCAAAACATTATAATAATAATACATTTTATTTTATGGCGCCTTTCATGACACTCAAGGTCACCTTACATCATATACGACCAATAATAAGATACAATAAACAATGACGCAGTAATGAAACATCAGTAACAATAAAACATTCAATAAGCAACAGAGCATAGCTCAAAAATAAGTTAAAATCGATATTGTAGAATAAAACATGATGCAGTTGAATCAGTTAAAGCGAGTAAGTGACAATAAAAAGGTGGGTTTTAAGAGCAGTGTAATGGAGTCCAGTAAGCGGATGTGATGGGGAGTGGAGTTCCAGGGTTTGGGTGCAGCACAGGAGAAAGCCCTGGCACCCAGTGAGGTGAGGTTGGTGGCTGGTAGTGCCTGTAGACGTCCTGATGCAACCCGCAGGGAGTGAGAGGGAGGGCAAGTCACAGGAAGCTGGTGTAACTGAATCACCAGGGGAGTGACATGTTCAGTGGACTTTGAACGTGTGAATAATCCATGCTGCAGACTTCTGGATGGGTTGAAGTCGGTGAATAAGTTTGGTGGGGATGTCTGCCAGGATTGCATTGCAGTAGTCATTAATGTGACCAAAGCATTGACAGACTTGCAGGGTGTAGTCTGGAGATGTTTTGTGGATGGCAAAGGGTAATCCGGCAGACCCACCTGCTATAGCAGCGTTGCAAACTTTGGATACCTGGCTGGAGAGAGATTTTGATGCCGTGGGCTTAATCACGCGCACTTAATCACATGCACATATTTGGACTTAATTCACCATCAGGGTTTAAAAAAGTATGCAGCTTACACATGAGGCGGGAGCGGGAGTTTAGGTCTAAGATTTAAGGATATGGCCTGACTACACCACCCAGGGACTTCCACTCACAATTCTTACAATATTAGACATACACTAACCCAAGTAAGGGCACACAGGTTCGTTCACTAATGAAAGTCAAAGACATGTTGTCTTTATGCTAGGGATGCACCGAAAATTCGGCCACCGAAAATTTTAGGCCGAAAATGGCCCAAAAGTGCATTTTCGGTTTTCGGCCGAAAGACCTAAATCACCGAAACAACACGGCCGAAACAGAATTGTGATGACGCAAGCAAAAAGCGCAGCCAGCACACGGTCATCTGGATAAGAGCCAACATGTCTGCGGTGTGGACGTATTTCAATATCTCGGAGAAAGACCCACGGATAGCGATTTGCAAAACATGCAATGCTGAAATTTCAAGAGGGGGTGTGTCTGCAAAGAGTTTCTCCACGTCGGGTTTAATTTATCACCTGAAATCCAAACATCCCGATTGCCATTCTGAATATGAGAAGAATGCGGCGCAGAAAAGAAAAGTCAATCCGAGTACGCCCACTCCGTCTGTAGCGGATTTATTTGAAAAGGCAAGAAAGTTTTCCAGTGATGGTGCTAAGGCAAAGGGCATAACACAAAAAATTATGGAGTTTATTGCCTTAGATGATCAGCCGTTCTCTGTCATAGAAGATGTGGGATTTCGTAGGCTGATTGATCACATTGAGCCCCGTTATGCCATGCCAAGCAGACGGCATTTCTCAGACGTGTGTTTACCTGAGCTGTTTAATGTTGTTGCAACTCATGTCCATGAGCTTATAGCATCAGATATTACAGCTATCAGTTTCAGCACCGACATATGGAGCTCAGACGTCAGCCTCACCAGTATGCTCAGTCTAACCGCACAGTGGATCGATACAGATTTCAAGCTGCAAAAGATTCTGCTCCATTCACAAGAGTTTAGAGGGTCACATACAGCAGCAGCCATTTCTGCTGCATTCGCCAATATGTTCGACACCTGGCATATCGACCGATCTAAAGTGCATGCCATAGTCAGTGGCAATGCACTTTGTTGTAGTCCTACAGAGAAAAATTTAAAAGGCACTTGACTTAAATGCACTTTGTGTTTTTATGAGAGAACATATTTAATTTTACAATCTTTCAGCAGGCCAGTCAGTTATAGGCCTGTACATTATTATTTAATGTATACGTGAGTGGGGTCAAGTTAAACATTTTGTTTTGAATTTTAATTTATGTTGTGCATTGTTGTAATGTCAGTGCTAAATGAATATTTTCATACTTTTGTAATTGATTTATTCTTTGAATTGCAATGCCTTGATTTTAGTGAGGTTAGTACACAGTCATAGCCATAAATGCAATGGTTCTAATAATTGACATAATAATTTCTTTCGGTGTTTCGGTTTTCGGCCTTGGTTTCCTCATTTTTGGTTTTCGGTTTCGGCCAAGAATTTTCATTTCGGTGCATCTCTACTTTATGCATGCTCAATAATCCAGGTAGGAAATCAC
Organism: Lampris incognitus; assembly: GCF_029633865.1. Classification (NCBI taxonomy): domain Eukaryota; kingdom Metazoa; phylum Chordata; class Actinopteri; order Lampriformes; family Lampridae; genus Lampris; species Lampris incognitus. Next base: position 17,149,954 of record NC_079227.1, read on the forward strand.
AAAAGTTGAATCAGTTCATCTGGACACGTTTATTGAGAGAAATGTGCAAAGATGTGTTAGTTCCAATATCAAAACGACAACGTTTTATTAAATGCTCACAAGTTAAAAAGGCTTTAAAAAGGGCTTACAGGGAGAAGAGAATCAGAATGGTAGCAAGAACCAAAAATATAACATGAAAACACCCACACACACAAAGGGGCCTATTTTGGCCCAGTACAAGTACTATAAGCAGCACACTTGGACTTGATTATCATTTCTACCGGCGGTTCGTATTTGTCGCAGCATGGTACAATATGATTACCTTTTATGCACATAATGGATGACAGCATCCCATCTAGTGCAAGTCTGTTTGTACGCTTTGTTTTATTCAGGCCATTTGTTGGAAAGACTCATTCTGCATCCACAATAGAGTGAGGTAGGCATAGAACTAGCTGTGCCACCAAAAATAACCGAATGTCATTGTTTAGCGTTGCTTTCATTCTTTTCTCTGCCATGCACTTAACGTTAGACAGCTAACATAAACTAGCTAGCTGTTTACATAGTTTAAGCTAGTTTAAATTTACCCTGTAATTTACAGACCATTTATTCACAACAAATATTACAAACACCCCGATTCATTAATTAGTTAATCCGTGATTGATTGCTGTCCTGGTCACGTACCTCGGCTTGGTTCATGTCAGGTTAGTTGGCGTGTGGCTGGCTTGCTTGAACGTCTTCTTGGCTCCCAGCTGTGAACCTGAGCAGCTGTCCGATCATCACGGTGTTGCGTTCCTCTCAAAGTCCGAGGTTGGAATTTCCTAGTTGGAATTTCCAATTTCCAACCTCCAAGTGTTCCAGGTGCACGACAGCAAATGTAAACAAAAAACATGGCTGATCATGATATACTGGTGTTTTTATTGGCAAGTGTATAAACAATAAGATTGTCAGCAGTGCAGCCTCCTTGCATATATAAATGAAACGAAGGAATAACTGTTGTGTAGAGATAACTTTCAGAGATTGTTCACCATAACCGGCTACTTAATAACATTGTTGACATATTTTGACATCAATTTACATGCAGAACAAGTTTTACTATATGATAGGATGCATTATTGTATTAAATACTGGCAAATATACTTTATGTTGCCTTAGTTGATGTTTTACTAGTAACATTGTGTGCCTCCATTGGTGCTACCTTTGTTGTGTGACATCAGACAACTGCTTCTCCATGAAGTCGGGGTAGATGGATTTGCCCCGAGTTTACAAGTGGAAACTGACTTTGAGTAGCATTCCATTGTACTTTTGCTAGTACGAGGTTGGAAAGCCTCAATTTCCGAGTTGTCTGGAACGCAGCATAAGCTGTTGCGGGCCAGATTCAACTAGACGTCGATGACTCACCTGTTTACTTGATAACCATTGAAAACCATTGTGAAGTTCCTTCCTTTGCTCCCTCACATCATTCTCATGCAACCCTCAAGCAGTTTTTCTATGGAGGCTCTTACCCTGGTTTAATACCCTAAGAGAAAGTTAAATTAAACGCTGCGTAATTGTAAATGAGGCAAAAGCTGCAATGTAGACAATTCTGTTTAATGATACACATGATAAGTGAAATTGATATGAATACCAACGCACCTCCCTCAAGCTCCCATTTGAGGATACATGGGAATGCAAATATTCCTATGGTGTTTCCACTCATATCACTGAAAACATAATCTTAATTGATTATCAAAATGTGGTATTTCATTCACGTTTATTTGCCATAGTGAATGGATCCAGGGATGGGCAACATGATCCAGAAAGGGCCTGTGTGGGTTCGGGTCTTTGTTCCGGCCAAGCAATTACACGCCTGAGTCTACAAGTCAAGGTCCTTAGCAAAGACTATTGTTTGACTGATAGAACCAGGTGTGTAACTGCTTGGTTGGAACAAAGATCTGAACCCACACTGGCCCTTTCTGGATCATGTTGCCCATCCCTGTGCGTTTGGACTCTGAAATGACATTCTTTAAACACATGCCATCAATAATCATCATGTGAATGTCCGGGTAGCGTAGTGGTCTATTCCATTGCCTACCAACACTGGGATCGCCAGTTTGAATCCCCTTGTTACCTCCAGCTTTGTTGGGCGTCCCTACAGACACAATTGGCCGTGTCTGCAGGTGGGAAGCCGGATGTGGGTATGTGTCCTGGTTGCTGCACTAGCACCTCCTCTGGTTGGTTGGGGTGTCTGTTCGGGTGGGAGGGGGAACTGGGGGGAATAGAGTGATCCTCCCACGCGCTACGTCCCCCTAGCGAAATTCCTTACTGTCAGATGAAAAGAAGCAGCTGGCGACTCCACATGTATCAGAGGAGGCATGTGGTAGTCTGCAGCCCTCCCCGGATCGGCAGAGGGGGTGGAGCAGAGATCAGGATGGCTCGGAAGAGTGAGGTAATTGGCTAAGTGCAATTGGGGAGAAAAGGGGGGGGGATAAAAAAACAAAACCATCATGTATGTGGGATATTAACTCAGTCACCCGTTACAGCAGCTGATTTTCCTACCTGTAACTAAATCATCCTCAGCAGAGAGGGAGAAATAGTACTTAATAATAGTCCAGTTGCTGTATTTCAGAGTGAGGATTCATGCAGAAGTCCAGTTCAGACCACCAACCCATTTCTGTACAGATTGCACTAATCTCTCAGTCCTTACTGTAGAGGACATTAGGCTACCACAAATCTACTGAGCCATTTAACAACAAGCAGCAAAACTGACTTAACTCTCTAAACCTGCCATAAGTCAGTTTGGTGAATGTGTTAACGCAGGCCGCCATCTTCAGGGTTATCAGTTGGGCACCTTCTAGTGTTTTATTGTCAGGCTGATAACACCTTAAGGCCCGACAGTACTGTCCTTCACATTCCCCAGTCAGGAACATCAGCTGGTGTTGCAATTAGGTTGAATGAAATGGCTCCCTGTGACACATTGTAGAAGACCACCGCTTCAAAGTGTGACTTTAGTGTTTTATGATCTGTCTGTCTTTCTGTGTTATAGAACTACAGTGAGCTGATCCCAGGCACCACTGTAGGAACGCTGTCCAATGACTCCGGGAATGTTATTCAGCTCATCCTCAAGGCCTATGCTGTGAGTTTGACATGTAGACACACATACATACATTCACACACACATACTTGAGTGAATCTTAGTGTCCACATAAATGTGGATACACACGCACTCAGATACTCAAACATAAACAGACAAACACATACACACTGATACACACATTCTTGCATTTTAAGTGTAAACTTACTTTTTGTATATCACAAATAAACTTGAAACGTGAATAAACATGGAAGTATATAGTATAAATGTAACTATGCACACACACACACACACATACACATACACAATCTAGCCTTGTGTGTACACAAGGCTAGACTGTGTATGACTATCAGCATGTTTGTTTCCACAGGCCGACAGTGTCTGATTCATTTACACATGCTACACAAAGTCTGAAGAAGCTGAAGGGATGTCAACCATGACACAAAAGCAAAAGTGTCTACAACAGATTGCCTCTTACTTAGCTCTGCTTGAGTTCTACTTTGATTATTCTTGTGCTGTAGAAGTTGGAAACATCTCTTGCATTGAAAACTGAAAATCGATTTTGTTAATTTCCTTATCTGTAAAATTGTAAAACACCCAGATGGCAGCCGGTTGTGCCCAAGGAGTTTCTAATGTCTTTCCTGGCCAAAATCGCACTACATTTAGAAACTGGTACAGAGGTGAAAAACTCTGACCTGACTGAAAGCTGAGCTCTTAATAATGGAGACTTTACTATGATGTGTGAAATGACAAGTATAAAAAGATATACGTATATTTCACTTCACTATTAAGTTTTATTTACAGTTAAATTTTTCCAAGAGAGTAGCTAGCATACTCGATTTTCAACTTTCACTCAGAAAACTTGCTCTCGACCCATGACTTTACTTGACTTGGCCTGTCCCGATGGCATCTGGGATATGACATGACCTTTAACCTTTATGATATGGGTCTTGACTTGGGTACTATGAGAACAGACAGACCACAGCAGCTACAGCTGTACACTCAACTGTGTGTGTGTGTGTGTGTGTGTGTGTTCCCCATTGCTTTCCTCGGTGGTGTGGCCAGAAAATCCGCTCCAAGGTGGAGTTGGAGCTGCTGGGGGTTCCAGAGGAGCTGTCCTTGTCCTTCAACGCCACCTGTCTGAACGGGGAGCTCATCCCAGGCCTCAAATCCTGCTCCGGACTGAAGATAGGCGACACGGTCAGTCCTCTCACACGGATTACTATGAGAGTTGAAGCATTCATATATAGTGGAGGATTGCTAAAGCGAAAGACTAACTGCTACCAGATATCAGTACTGGTACCAAATATCAGACTGCTAGGTTAAAATTGTGATGCTTCATGGATGCTAAGATTTGCCCCTCTCCACACATAGGTGGTCAGATCAAAATGGACTTATATCACAGTATTTAATATCCAAACACCCAAAGCAATCAATTGAGGGAACCTGGTTGCAGTGCATCCCTGTTCACTAATATTAATACACCGACCCTCATACTTGATTGTTTTACTCTATTTCTCTCCCTTACCCCTTGTGTTATTAAGACTAATTTGAGCGTGTCAGCGCTTACTGGTTAAATTTGGGTGGCACGGTGGCCCAGTGGTTAGTGCTGTCACCTCACAACAAGAAGGTCCTGGTTTCGAACCCCGGGGTTGTCCAACTTTGGGGGTAATCCCAGCTCATCCTCTGTGGAGTTTGCATGTTCTCCCCGTGTCTGTGGTGGGTTTTCTCCGGTTGCTGCGGCTTCCCCCACTATCAAAAAGACATGTATGTTAGGACTTAGGGTTAATACTCCTGTCTGTGCCCCTGACCGAGGCATGGCAAGACGAACTGGAGTTGGTCCCCGGGTACTGCATGGCGGCTGCCCACTGCTCCTAGCTACACAGCTAGGATGGGTTAAATGCAGAGAATTTTCCCCACGGGGGTTAATAAAGTATACCAAAATCACAATCAAAAATCAAAATTTCAGCATCGACCCAAATATCCTAATCGACACATGGATTGACACCACCCACCTCCTCTTCATTTGCTAGTCTTTTTAATCTTAAAGCTACTACTGCCTCTTTTACAGGATGATGCTTTTGTCCTCCTTTTTGTTCCCTTTGCTTTTCTGAGCTTGTTCCTGTCTGCACTTGTTTCCCCTTTGGAGTTTCCCCTTTCGCTGTGTCGCCCCTCAGAAGATGAGGGGAAGAAAAATGTGGATCAGACAGATACCGCGTGCTAGCGTAACACAGCATGTCCTTTACCGAGCTGTGGCAACAGCAGATAGCGCAGGGAGACGGGACTGGCAGTCTGTGTAGGCAGTTGTGTAGATTAGCATCAGAGGTAAATCACAGTTGGCCAGCTCCAGCTATGTGGCTCGCTACCTCCCACTTCTCATGTGATTGACAGAGTTCAGTGAGTCCTCGCCATCAAACTGCAGATCTCGCTAAACTCGCTTTTTCTGTCTTGTTTCACAAATAATTAAGAAATGTTACATAATTTTATTCCTCAAACATATTTAGCAATGAGAACACCGAGACTAAATCATGATTGCATGCATAGTGAAGTAAATTTGTTTAATCCATAAAAGAACAGAAATTGAATATTTGCTTAAGTGTGAATAAATCACTGTCGTTTTTTTTCTTCAGTGAAATATCAGCTAACAGTGAACGTGAGCAGAGCTAGGTTTGATAGATGTTACAAGACCGTAATGCATCATCTGTCCTCCCTTCCTCCTCCATCACCTCTTCCCAAACAGAGCAAATGATGTCAGCTTCCATTGATCTCATCACATTTTTCTTTTGCATCTTTTCGTTCTCTCCCCTCTGTTCCCTGCTTCTCCTTTTCTTTCCTCTCTCCAGGTGACACTTTTCTGGCCTTCAGACTTTTCTTTCTGCTTGCCTCAACTCCCCTGATTTCTCTCCATATATGGTAGTCTCCCCAGATGTTCTTGCTCTAACTGCCCACTTTTGGACATTTACCAGTTTTGGATGCAGCGTTGAATGAACAATTACTTTGACCAGATGCATATGGAGGCATTTGTCTGCGTAAGGTCTCTGAGCTGTTTCCCTGCAAAGGCAGCCCACAGTGATTACAGAACTGTTGGGACTTGGCTGAAGGGGCTCACATGTTGCTGCTTCCGTTAAGTGCTCTTTACAGGGTGGATAGAAGTGTGTGCGTGTGTGTGTGCGTTCCCATTTGTCTTAGTCAGTCTTACCAGTTGCATGATCATTGTGCCACTGTCTCCACAGACAAACACACACACACACACACACACATCAGTGAATAATGGGAATTTTGGGTGAATAATGGGTAAAATATAGCTATATCTTTCATTGTTCATACAAAATAGTCAGAGAAGGGACTTCAGAATTTCAGAATATCTTTGAACCAAAACCATTCTTCCCTCTAGCCTGCTATTTGATTTGTTAAAAATGAAGAAGCCTTTTTTTTTTTTTGCACAAACCTTGACCTCCAAATAATATCTAACTCCTCCTTCTTCCAACCAGGTCTCTTTCAGTGTGGAGGCTCGCGCCCGTGGTTGTCCCAAGCAGAAGAAGAAAACCTTCATCATCAAACCTGTGGGTTTCAAGGACTCACTGTCAATCACCGTCACCTTCGAGTGTGACTGCAGGTGCCAGAAAGCAGCTCAGCCCGACAGTCCCAAATGCAACCACGGCAATGGCACCTACGAGTGCGGCATCTGCCTCTGCCACCCTGGCCGCCTCGGGCCGCGCTGCGAGTGCGCTGAGGGTGACTACAGTCCGGCAGACCAGGATCGCTGTAGTGCCCCCGCTGGTTCTGGAGGCATCCAATCGATTTGTAGTGGCCGTGGAGACTGTGTGTGTGGCCAATGTGTATGCCACAGCAGTGACTTTGGCAAGGTCTGGGGCAAGCTGTGCGAGTGTGACGACTTTAATTGTCTACGCTACAAGGGGGAGCTGTGCTCAGGTAAGAAACTGTCAAGGCTTTTGACAAACTGCCCATTAATTGTTTGTAATGTGTATTTTTTTGAATGGCTGTGACAACTATGAATCTCTTCCAATGTTCATCTTAAACCAAGAGCAGCCATTTTTTGGGGGGGAGGGGTTTCCCCATTTCCCCCCCAAATTGCACTTTGCCAATTACTCCACTCTCTGAGCCGTCCCGGTTGCTGCTCCACCCCCTCTGCCGATCTGGGTACGGCTGCAGACTACCACATGCCTCCTCCGATACATGTGGAGTCGCCAGCCACTTCTTTTCACCTGACAATGAGGAGTTTCACCAGGGGAATGTAGCGTGTGGGAGGATCACGCTATTCCTCCCAGTTCCCCCTCCCCCCCGAACAGGCGCCCCCGACCAACCAGAGGAGGTGCTGGTGCAGCGACCAGGACACATACCCTCATCCGGCTTCCCACCTGTGTCTGTAGGGATGCCTGACCAAGCCGGAGGTAACACGGGGATTCGAACCGGTGATCCCCGTGTTGGTAGGCAACGGAATAGATCGCTATGCTACCCAGACGCCCCCAAACAGAGAGCAGCCTTTAATGGCAAAGTGTGAGGAATTTGGCTTGAATCATGTACACATGTTTCACAAATGATGTTACAAAGACCTCACACATGACAAAAGATACTGAGTATGTGTATAGTCCTGATAGCGCGCCGGTGCTCGCGCTGCCATGAAGGGATGAAGACAGCGGAAAGGAGTTAACGACTTGCTTTTACATTAGACATGCACTACATCTTTCTTTCTTTGTGTTTTTTAGCGGACTTATGAACTCTCGCTTGCCAGGGATTGGCAGTACCCTTTGCAACCTCATTGACTTACCACCCACCTCATCTGGGAAGAATTGCATAGAATAACAACTTTTCCCTCTGCCCAGGACATGGGCTCTAATCAAAACAAACACAGTGCGATGTGAGTGTGAGTGTGTGTGTGTGTGTGTGTGTGTGTGTGTGTGTGTGTGTGTGTGTGTGTGTGTGTGTGTGTGTGTGTGTGTGTGTGTGTGTGTGTGTGTGCTTGCGTGCATGAGTGTGTGTGTGGGATGTCTGGTTGGGGTGTGGGAGGGTGGTTGGTGTCAGGGTATTTCTAGGCTCAGTTCATATAACTTTGCCTGGTTATTGCAGCTTGCAGATCAAGTTGTTCAATCAAATTCATGCGCATAGAAAACTCCAGTACAGGGGCATCCGGGTGGCATGGTGGTCTATTCCATTGCCTACCGGGGCTCGCCGGTTCGAGTCCCCATGTTGTTCCCTACTGACACAATTGGCCGTGTCTGTACGTGGGAAGCCGGATGTGGGTATGTGTCCTGGTCGCTGCACTAGCGCCTCCTCTGGTCGGTCAGGGTGCCTGTTTGGGGGGGAGGGGAACTGGGGAGATGATCCTCCCATGTGCTACGTCCCCCTGGTGAAACCCCTCACTGTCAAGTGAAAAGAAGCGGCTGGTAACTCCACATGTATCGGAGGAGGCATGTGGTAGTCTGCAGGCCTCCCTGGATCAGCAGAGAGAGTGGAGCAGCAACCGGAACAGCTCGGAAGAGTCGGGTAATTGGCCGGATACAATTGGGTAGATAAAGGGAGAAACCCCCCGTCCCCCGAAAAAAAAAGAAAACTTCAGCACAGACATCAACTTGCTGTCTCACCTGGGGCTTTGCTTTCAATTTGGGTGATTCACTCGGGGTTTCGTTGAAATCAAACTGTTGCGGTTGACAAACTGTAGGCGTGATGCAGAAGATGTCTCCTGAGGTAACTTGGGATAAACAGTGCCACTGAAGCATCGAAAGAATAATACATAAGCCATGCAGTCATATTATACTATTCTAACTGACATGATCTGGTTTTAGTACAATTTTGGCTGTTTCTTTTTAACTTTACTTCCACAATTTGATGTCAGCCGCAATTAGTTTTTATCTTATTTGCCAAATGAATAAACCAAACTAAAATAACCCACAAAGCTGCTTTACAGACACGAGTAGATCGTAGGAGTTCCTGGTAGTTGTGAGGTTGGAGGTACAAGATGGATGGGATCTCTTAACTGGTAGGTGTTTGTATGGAGACAGTATGTCATCTTGTCAGTCTAGCAGCACAAGTGTGTCACAACACAGCTAGAAAAAATAACATATCTTCACTTCGGCCGAGTCGTCAGCTAGAGACCGGGCATGCAAGCCATGTTATTTATGTGAATTTGGCCATATGCGACCTGCTGTTATTGAAATCTGCAGTTAATTCCAAACCATAAAATTGTGTACTGCATATAGATAATCAGTGAGAAATCCCACATTTAGCCGTCCGGGTAGTGTAACAGTCTATTCCGTTGCTTACCAACACGGGGCTCGTCGGTTCGAATCCCTGTGTTGCCACCGGCTTGGTCGAGCGTCCCTGCAGACACAATTAGCTGTGTCTGCGGGTGGGAAGCCGGGTGTGGATATGTGTCGTGGTCGCTGCATTAGCGCCTCCTCTGGTCGGTCAGGGCATCTGTTCAGGGGGGAGGGGGAATAGCGTGATCCTCCCACGCGCTACATCCCCTGGTGAAACTTCTCACTGTCAGGTGAAAAGAAGCGGCTGGCGACGCCACGTATATCGGAGGAAGCGTGTGTTAGTCTGCAGCCCTCCCCGGATCACCAGAGGGGGTGGAGCAGCGACCGGAATGGCTCGGAAGAGTGGGGTAATTGGCCGGATACAATTAGGGAGAAAAGACGGGGGGAGGGGGAGAAAAAAAAGCCCACGTTTACACATCCACCTACAGTATGAATTGATCAAAACAAAGAACATAGACAGTGCCGTTGTCTTGTCTCGGCCTGTAACGGTCCATAATGGACTGTGGACCAGATCAACTTCTGACCAGTGTGAGTCCAGCTCTTCCCGACGGGTACCTTATCTCCCTGATCGCATCTTTTTCCATAAGCATTATCTTCTTGTTTTAAGGTTTATTAAGGTGGATGATGTCTCCTAAAGGGAGATATTAAGAGTTTCCTCCCCAGTTATTTCGTGACTCACTTTGATAGAAGGATGAAAATGAAAATTTAGAAAGACAAGAAGCACAAATATAGAATGAGGGCAAAAGGGCACTTTATCACTTTACAAGCAGCCAATAAAAAAGGGGTCCTGCAGCCAAATGGCAACATGCTTCCATCGTTCTTTATGTCACGCAGTCTAAACGTCTTGACAATATACAGTTCTCTTTAAGTTACCTTTATGTAAAATGCAGGAATCTCTAAGATGGCTCATTGAACGCCAGAGTTGAGCACCGTTAATTGTTTTTCGGCCGAGGCACTAAATGTTTGCCTGACTCACATTTCATTACTTCATCAGCTCTCAGGCAGCCTTGCGTGCTTAACGCCCCTCTTCTGTTTTCACAGACTTTTTGCTGTTTTGCTGTATTCCCAAAAGCCCATAGATTATCATGAAAATGCCTTTCTGCTTAGTCATTGGCTAGTGTGGTACGATAGGGCTAAAAATAAACACACATTTGTTAAGAAAGGACCAAAGGGGAGAGTGCTGGAAATGTTCTGTGTGCGTACACATCTGCATGTATGGTACATGCCACTGTTTTTGCGTGTTTCTGTGCATATGTGTGTGTGTGTGTGTGTGTGTGTGTGTGTGTGTGTGTGTGTGTGTCTCCAGGGAGAGGACCATTCTTGTTCCCCCGATGGAATGGTCTAATTACAAACTAGTGGTGCTGTGGTCCTGGGCATTTGTTAATGAATAATCCGTTATCCAGTCGGTCAGCTCCAAGAAACTTCCTGTCTCATTGTTTATCTGGGCAATGCTTTGTGGTGATATGCCACAATACAGACTGTGTGTACCGCATTGTCACTGCCTTACTGACACACACACACACACACACTCACTCAAATTGAATCATACAGACTTAAAAAAAAAAACTAAAAAAAGCCTTTCCGACACCACTAGCGAACAATAGAATTAGTCCCAGATCCCATTTAGCTGGAGAAACGTGGCTTACCACTTCTCCTTTCCCGTGTCTGGGCTCGGATGCCAAGAATTTCATGTTGTATGTGAGACGTCAGAATGATTCAGTGGGAGATCAGTGCTTGATGTGATATTGATAAACATCACTTGTGAAACTTGTTTCTTTTGGAGTTAGCATTGACACGTTATCTGCGGAGTGCTTGTAGTGAAACCACTTATGTAATGCAGGGTTTACGACATACGTTATCAAAATGACGGGACACTTTAATGCATTGGTACTTGAGTAATGCTTGTTTTCTCCACAGCCCTCATGGTAACAACCACCTCATGTTTGGTTTTTGGCCAAAATTCTGTTAACTAAAAGCCTGTGTTGGCAAAAGGTTGTGGCGTAGCATCATCTCAACCACTATTATACTCCCCCATCTCCATTTTCTCCTCCTCCTCAATCCTCAGTACTCCTCCTGTGCCCCCTTGCTTCCATTTTAATCTTCTCCCCCCTCCTCTTCCTTTTCCTTTTCCTTCTCTGTCAACCCATCCTCAACCGCTGCTGTTTATTATCTTGTTTTCTCCTCATTACACCGCACACATGCTTTGATGAATGATTATTTATCCATAATGTGTGTTAATATGCTGTGTGTATAGGAAATTTTCTTCAGTATGAAGCATGAGAAGTAGAATAACAAACACATGAGATCTAGTGAATGTGTTTACATCTCTGTTGTGTACCTTGTATGTGTGTGTGTGTGTGTGTGTGTGTATGTGTATACATGTGCCTGCATGCCTATATATCTAAATGACATATAATATAATTTTTTTTTAAATGATATCTGTTGAACAATTGCATTGATGACATAACCCCCCGCTTTCCCTCTCAGGCCATGGGACGTGTGACTGTGGGTTCTGCCAGTGTGGGCCGGACTGGCAGGGTGAGAACTGTAATTGCTCCAGGCGTACTGACACCTGTATGTCCAGCCTGGGCTTGCTGTGCAGTGGGCGGGGTCAGTGTGTGTGTGGTGCATGCGAGTGCACCCAACCCGGTGCCTACGGGGCCACATGTGACAAATGCCCCACTTGCCCAGATGCCTGCACCATGAAGAAGTGAGTCTGGGCACAAGGGAAGGATTTAGAGGGGAAACCACTGCGATTTTCAACATTACCTCTCCATATGCTGTGGGGTAACACTCCACTGAGCAGTCTTTGGCATGCTGCTGAAATACTGCTGCAATTGTGTGGAAAAGTATCTGCTGTAGTCACCAGGGGACAAGATGAATCACCACTTTTATATGGCATTCAGTGGCATTTGCTAGTACAGCTATATATTGTGTTGTTATTTGCATTTCCTTTATACAATGCAGCCTATTTAAATGTAGCCCACCGAAGGTAGTGGCAGACTTGGAATTAATAATAACAATAACAATAATAATAACAATAATAATAAACTTGGGGCATAGTTTTCACATTCACCAATTGCTGTCCAGTGACATCAATGGCGAACAATTTTCAGCAAAATTTTGGCAAAGATACACAGAAGACCGCTAAGTATTATGGTTGCTAATGGAGAGTTACCCTACAATACATATGCTATTTAGATATGTTGAAAATTGTGATTGCTCCCGTTTAATGGAAGCATGGAAGTATGCACACAACTACACATGAACCCCGAAAACATGCTATGCCAAACGCAGTACATACACATACACTAAAGGAGGCATGTTCATTCAGCGCACACATGGTAGAAGAAAGAGTGCTGCTAGGTGTCTTTTTATGATTGTGTGCTTTAACTTTGTGACTATTGCTGTTGTCATAGTCAGAAAATTCCAGTAAAGTCAGCATTCAGATGTGTGCGTGTGTGTGTGTCTCACTCTGGCTGGTGTTCCTGGCAGGGAGTGCGTGGAATGTAAGCACTTCAAGAGGGGCAAGCTGTTTGAGGACAACACGTGCACTCGAATCTGCAGGGATGAGATTGAACTAGTGGACGACATAGGTGAGACACACATCCTTTAACTAAAACAGCATTTTAGAACTTTTGGCTGGGCGTCCGGGTGGCGTGGAGGTCTATTCCGTTGCCTACCAACATGGGGATCCTGATTCGAATCCCTCGTGTTGCCTCCGGCTTGGTCGGGCGTCCCTACAGACATGATTGGCTGTGTCTGCGGGTGGGAAGCCAGATGTGGGTTTGTGTCCTGGTCGCTGCACTAGCGCCTCCTCTGGTCAGTCGGGGCGTCTGTTCAGGGGGAGGGGGAACTGGGGGGGGTGGGGGTAGCGTGATCGTTTCATGCGCTACATCCCCCTGGTGAAACTCCTCACTGTCAGGTGAAAAGAAGCAGCTGACGACTCCACATGTATCGGAGGAGGCATGTGGTAGTCTGCAGCCCTCCCCGGATCGGCAGAGGGGGTGGAGCAGTGACCGGGACGGCTCAAAAGAGTGGGGTAATTGGCTGGATACAATTGGGGAGAAAAGGGGGGGGGTCTAGTTTTGGCCAACATAAAAAAATTTTTTTTAAAAATTCTGCATGGTAATGGTAATTACCTGTCCTTAATCACAAATATTAGCTTTAAATTTGACAAAATTTGCTGTGTTGACCATCTACTGCAAAAATACAATGTGACTTTGGGTTTGTATGTCTCTATGGCCCATTTCTGTATCTATGTATTATACTTCTGGTTATCCTAAGTTGAGTTTAGAAGGTGGTCTGCCAGTGGGCAATCTTAGTCATGATATTTCAGACAGCCATTGTTATTTCCAAGGTTAGCTTGACCACAAAGTGATGAGGCACCATTTTCTCTCCATCTGCTATCCAGAGCTGCATGACACGAACGCTGTAAATTGTACTTATAAGGATGAAAATGACTGCGTGGAGCGTTTTCAGTACTATGAAGATGCCAGTGGCAAGTCCATCTTGTTCGTCGTCAAAGAGCCAGGTAAGAAAGATACACTCAGAGCTTACCAGAAGTAGTCACCAGGTATGAAAGGATGTCTATTGAAAGGTCGTAATTTATTTATTTTTATTTTGAGATAATTTATTGATTCCCGTGGGGAAATTCTTGTCTGCATTTAACCCATCCTAGCTGTGTGGCTAGGAGCAGTGGGCTTTTGCCACGCAGCGCCAGGGGACCAACTCCAGTTCACCTTGTCATGCCTCGGTCAGGGGCACAGACAGGGGTATTAACCCTAACATGGATGTCTTTTTGACGGTGGAGGAAACCGGAGCACCCGGAGAAAACCCATCGCAGTCACGGGGAGAACATGCAAACTCCACACAGAGGATGACCTGGGATGACCCCCAAGGTTGGACAACCCTGAGGCTCGAACCCAGGACCTTCTAGCTGTGAGGCGACAGCGCTAGGCACTGCGCCAGGCACTGCACACCATAAGAGAAAAATGGAGGACGGTTCTATGACAGATAACTCTGAACAATTGCTGATACAGGAGGGATAATAAGACACTGAGCACCATTAGTAGACATATTTACTCAAATGAAAATGCAGCGTGTTGCATCATCTCTGGGTGTGCATCCATGCTCACACTCACGTTCTTGCCTTCCATTTTGCGCCTCTTTGCTGCGCGCCCTTCATCTGCTTGTTAAGCGGCAGTGTGAAAGGGTGCGGGGTGGTAAAAGAGCCTTTAATGACCAACAGTGCCCGCAGAGAAAGTCTGTCCCTGGGCCTGCCTTTAATGGATGCGTGTGTTTAATTTAGGCACGACTGGATAGCAGGGAAGTACACCAAACATGCCTTGAACACAAGGCGCCCCGCCGCGTAAAAGAGGGTCATAAACAGCCTGCCCTGCTCCTGGAGGAACTCGCTGACACCACACAATCGCCGAGAAGAAAGGACAGAGGTGGAGAGCAGGATGGTGAGAGGTGTCCAAGTAAGCATTAGAAAGTGGGATAAACAACATTGAGACAGTGTCAAGGGAATAAGAGAAAGTGAAGAGGAGAAGGGGTCATGCAACGACCGTTTCAAATTTATTGCAACCAGACAGGTTAGACGTTATTTGCAGTATAAAACAAATTCACTCATACCCCCTGAATGAAATCTACAGCTATGGACATGTATGACCCATGTGTTTGTCAACGCTTTGGGTTATTAATTTTCCTTTCTGCTATCTGGACGTATACCCGCATACATATCCTCATGTCATTTCATTTTTCATGTCATATTCTGTTGCCATGAATCAAGCATTTATTAAGCTGAACAATATACTTACTAGTGGCAGTTGCGGTAAAAAAAGGATCAATCGACTAGCTGAAAGAAATGATCAGAAAAAAGTGACGGCTGGAGAGGCGCACACAATAAGAAGACTGATGGATGGAAGGAGGAAGCAGACTAGTGGAGCTTTGATGTAGGCCATTAAAGTTCACCGCCGCCCCATTAGGTTACTCAGCGCCCCACTAAAGCCACGCGAACATGCATGTGCACACATGTCCCCACACACACACACACACACACACACACACACACACACACACACACACACACACACACACACACACACACACACACTCTACTTACCAAGAATGAGCCCTCTACGTGTGTGTGTGTGTGTACAGTGGTGCACATGTCATGCGGCTGGGAGAACTGACTCAGACAAATGGGCAGAAGCTTGTTAAATACACCACACACGTGCCAAAAATAAATCTAACAATGTGAATATAAGTCCTTATCTGGCAATATGTAAAAGCGTAGGAAGTATAGCTCCTGAACATATCAGAGATGAGGCCCCCTACAGAGCAGATGGCCTCTTTGACACACCTTATCTGACTGTCTGCTGTGGCTCTGTGAAATTCAAAATCCACCCCAAGTCTGACTTCAACTAGAGACTTGAACACAATCGCCACTTGCTCAAGTCTTCGTGCTCATAGGTGGCCAGCTTCGCTTGTCCTGCAATGAGATTAATCTGGTGAAATGTATTGCTTTCAGTACCTTGATCCACAAATAAAACTTTTTATGGTTTAAAACCTCTCCAGTTACTGTCGCGGCGGGGGCAGGAATTGAGGACCCAAATGCAGACGCGGCAATGGATGAAACAGAAAGGTTACCGGTAGGAAACACCAGGGTATCAGGAACACACATGACGAGACCATGGTACAGACCTGCAACGCTCCGACAACTACGAAACTAAACAGCCAAACTTAAATACACACAAACTTGACTGAATAATCAACAACAGCTTTGGGGCAAATGGATAACATGGGAAAACTGGACAGGAGTCAGGACTGGGATGGTGTCAGAGCAGGAGAAGACATGAGACAGAGAAACCAAGAGTGGAGTGGCTGGACCGGGAGCGGCCATGATAATTACAGTGACCTGAAAGTGCAAAGGTGCATCTGTGACAATAATCTGTGACCTATGGTTTCTTGTGTGTCACGGTATCTTCATGTGTCACTAACAGGAAGATTAGAAACAGAAACTGAAGCATTAACCGCCACAGCCACATGCAACATTTTCCATTGTAAGTCATCACAAGAATAATACTAGAAGGAGGAAACAGATATGTGAGATCAGACTTCCCCCTGCCACGGTTTCTGTCAAATCCTTTCCTTCTGGTCTTGTAACATCCCTCTATCTCTCTCTCCCTCCTTGCAGACTGCCCTAAGGGTCCAGACATTTTGGTGGTGCTTCTGTCAGTGGCGGGGGCCATCTTGTTCCTTGGGTTAGCAGCTCTGCTCATTTGGAAGCTGCTTGTTACCATCCATGACAGACGGGAGTTTGCCAAATTTGAGGAGGAGCGAGCTCGCGCTAAGTGGGACACGGTGAGCAAGCATAGCGCAAGGCAGCATGTCCACTGATACTGATGTACGAGTGTTTTGCAGCCTATATATGGAAAGTACTGATCTGGTTCCAGTAAGCCACTTACAAGACCAAAGCACTTGTACTGCTGGTTATTTTGAGTTGAACTGAAAATTCAACATTTTGATTTTTACCTTATTGTACCAGCCAATACTTCTGTGACCCCCCCCCACCCCCAATCACACACACAGTCGCACAAAAACACACTCTCTAGAATTCCAGAACACACACACACACACACACACACTTTCTCACTCTGCTGCTGCGGATGTTTTTTATTATTTTGTGACATGCTGTTACTTCCAGCAGAACAAAAAGCAGCCACTGCTCCCTAAGGAAGGGCTGGGTATGAAATTAGCTGACGTTAACTATCCTTTACTCTTAATTGGAAGCACTGTGGCCTCACACACACAAATCTCCCCCATGGGCAGCCTGAAACCCTGCTAGTTTAAACGGGAACTTTGAATATGGGACACAAATACAAGAGACATTTGCTTAAGGTAACACATTTGCATGAATTACAAGTTCACCTCCCAGTAAAGGAGTGATGCCATATAGTCATGATGAAATGATAATTTCAGTGATTGCAGTTGTGCTAGTGTATTTGGTAGTATTTTGTGTTTAGGGAGCAGTTGAAAAGTGTTGGCATGATTCATAGTGATAAACTTGACCGGTTGGACAGTTGATGTAGTTATATTGGTTAGATACATTAGATGCAGATGGGTAATTTAACAGTGTTATAAGGTATAAATTGGTGGTCGTAGAACAGGCGTAGAACAATGCAAACAGTCTCCCAGGGCAGCAAATGGCTAAGGGCTCCGAAGGACCATTTATATTGTTTTTGCTGAATGCTTTACAAAGTAGTCTATTTCGTGGCGTTGTGCACCCAAGTGTACCGTCCATATGCCACGATTGCCTGTTGCCCCCTCTCCACTGGAGTGCTAAGTATAGGAATGGGTGGAGGGTTGCTGCACTTTGCTGTGTACTGTTAAATCAAATTGTCTATGCAAATAGGTAAACTAACCAAATCAGTCCCCCGTCTAAAAGTCCCTAAATATCAAAAGTTTCAAGGTTTTTCAGAGCGAGCCAGATATATTTTTAACCCCCCCCCCTTTCTCCCCAATTATATCCGTCTAATTACCCCACTCTTCCAAGCCATCCCGGTCACTGTTCCACCCCCTTTGCTGATGCGGGGAGGGCTGCAGACTACCAGGTACCTCCTCCGATACACATGGTGTCGCCAACCGCTTCTTTTCACCTGACATTGAGGAGTTTCACCAGGGGGATGTAGCGCGTGGGAGGATCATGCTATTCCCCTCAGTCCCCCTCCCCCTCCCTGAACAGGCACCCCCGACTGACCAGAGGAGGTGCTAGTGCAGCAACAAGGACACACACCCACATCCGGCTTCCCACCCGCAGACATGGCCAATTGTGTCTGTAGAGATGTCCGACCAAGCCGGAGGTAACACGGGGATTCGATCCGGCGATCCCTGTGTTGGTAGGCAACGGAATAGAATGCTACGCTACCCGGACGAAGCAGATTAATTTGTCATTGGGCATTTATTGATGAAGTGCTCCAAGGCACCAGATGCACAATAATATGTAGAAGCATAGGAGCATCACTGAGTGGTGTCATAGTACGCAGTTTGAAGTTATTTTGAAGATAAAGGTTTATGAATGAACGAATGGTTTATTTCAGTCATACATTTGTGTTCATATGCGACAGACAGAAAAAAGAAAAAAACATCATCATACATACTATTTACATCAGTCCCTTTTACACAACAAAACTCAATCAGTGACTGAAAAAGAAATAGGCTAAAGCCCAAGGCTTATTGTTGCCTATCCTATACAGCCTTAAGTTAACCTAGTATATCAAAGTTACAAAAGCAAGGAAAAAAAGAAAAGAAAAATGTATACTAAGTTGTAATCCTTAATTATTTTACATTTTAAAGATTTTCTGAAGCTCAACAGCGACTCATCATTAAGACCATTCCATAGCCTGACTCCCGAAACTGAAACACATCTGTATTTTACATTGGTTCTCATTTTACATGATTCAAAAATACACAACCCTCTTGAATTATAGTTTCTTTCTCTTAATTTAAAAAGTTGTTGGATACAAACAGGAAGGCTTTTTTTTTTTTTACTTCTAGCTCGACAAAGTATTTCCACTGTTTTTAAATATTGTCATTGAAGTTGGGCATTTGAGCAGTTCTCACTCAAAGCTGAGAACTGCTAATGTATCTGTATATGTACATACAGGTACGTTAGCAGTTCTCAGCTTTGAGTGAGCGATAATTCAAGTTCAAATTCAACTTTATTCTTGTGTGTATTGGAATACAATGAAATTCTTGTGCTCTGGCTCTCTCTGCCTTAACACAAGGGACACAATGACACATCATGCCCCCCTCTAAAAAAAACACTAACAACTCTACAGACCTACACAGACTATGTACACATGAATTCATACATTATGCACACAATATACTTTACATGATAACATAACAATATAACAACCTGACCGCCTGTGGAAAGAATGTGTTACTGAGACGGGTGGTGTGTGATTTGATGCTCCGGTAGTGTTTTTTAGATTGAAGGAGCAAGAACAGAACATGGGCAGGGTGGCTGGCGTCCTTTATGATGGTTTCAGCTTCCCTTTTGCAGCGAGTGGTGTAAATATTACGAAGTTGTGGTAGCTCCATGCCAGTGATTTTTGCTGCTGTCTTTACAGTCCTTTGCAGCAGTCTGCAGTCCTGAACAGTCAGGTTGCCAGATTCTACTTTTCATAGAAAGGTTTATTCAGTATTGAACATCTGCATACAGTTACTTAAGTAGCACTCTTACAGAAAATATTCTCTTTAATCAGAAAGCTTCTCTGTCAGCTTTTTTTTTTAATATGTTGAGTAGGTCTAAGACAAATAGATCATTGCATTGTAGATGGAATACTTGCTAGCATGGAAATATGGCTATATTGAGTATAATTGTGTAGAATTGACAGAAATGGAAACATTTTTAACTCGCCACAAATTTTAGCCGAACCCTGGCTGCTTGACAAATTTCCTTTCCGGGACACTTTGGGGTTTTTGCCTACATTTGCTTATAATCCATCTTCAACCACTAGCTCCTCAAACATGATGGTAATTTGCTCCATGTCTGTTAAGCTGAGATACTGACTTAACATGCTGTCTGTTATCTGATTTACAGGGACACAACCCTCTGTACAAAGGCGCTACATCCACCTTCACAAATATTACTTACAGAGGCAAAGATTGATGCTGCTGAACATTTCAGAGCCAACGACAGAGGATCAAATGAACGTTAACAGTTCTTTCTGGAAGGCCACCAAATCATGTGCAGACCTCTACTGTCACGAGACGATATTTAAGAATTTTCTGTAATTGTAAATATGTAGAAATGATTCAGGACACATATTCTAATGGATTTAGCATAGGCATCTAGTGCAACAACAAGGATAGGGAAGATGATCATCATTTTGGCTGCAAGTAGACTGAGAATCTTTTTTTTATTTTTATTTTTTCAATGGACTTGACAGAGGGGAGGGTGCAGGCATGTTTTAGGTTATGACATGAGGCAAAGGGCAGATAATCGGATGCAAAAAAAAAAAAACCAACCCATCTTTTCCTCATCGAGCTGTTGTGATTTCCTGTTTGTGGAACTCACTCCAAATATAGCAAGATAAACTCTCTTTGGGACAGTCGACACTCAGGCAAGTGACACGCCAAAGATATAATGTGGTTTTGTAGGACCTGTCATTTTATGCTGAGTAAACAATGTACAGTTTTCTGGGGATGAAATACTGTAAGTGGTTCCTTTCAAGCACAACTTTGTTTATAATATCATTGCACTTAGTCTTGTAAAACACCATATTTGAGCTGTTCCAGGTTTCTGTCAAGCAATATGAGATGTAGTTTCATATTTTAGCGTAATTTTGGTGAATATAAGAGGAGTCCCATTTTGAAGTGAGAAAAGCAAGCAGCTGGACCAAAATCTAGAGTTTTATTCCCAAAGTGGTACAAAGATAACATTATGAGCAAAACATTGTGTGATAATGTTTTTTTTTTTTTTTAAAGGCCATATACTGTTTCGGAAAGAAACTCTTCAAATGGATCATTTATGTCAACTGTTTTTAAAGATATAATAGTGACTACTATGCAGCTGGTGTGGTTTTGCATTATCAAGGTTTATCTTGGAATCTTGGAATCTTTGTGTGTTACTTGCTAAATGAAACCCAATGCCCTTCGAGTCTCATTTCAAAGTGAACACTGATCATTTGGACGTTTTATAGCTGGCACATTCAGTTAAATAATGCATTACCTGCCACATTTTCTTGTGTTTAAAATTCTTTTAAATAATGCCCATCAATTCCTTTAGAGGATAACCTTTATTGAATTCTGCAGACATTTGTGTTTGTATATTTTGCTTGAGTGTGTGTTTTTAAGCTCACGGCGTTTCGTTACAAGCTTCATTTTTCGCACAAGAAGTGTGCTCAGGTTGCATATCACTGACTCTCCAGACAATCATATCGGGCTAAACTGTTCAATGCAGACATTGCACTGCAGAAGAGCGGGGCTGTGATGTGTTATAACGTGTCAACAGGGATTTTCAAGTAAATGATCTATTAAATCAGTCCAAAAGCGAACACAATGTGTTGTGTTTTCTGATGTGTTTTCACAAAGGAATGTATTAAACCCTCCAACTGACCTCCGATGTTCCAATATTGATGGAGATAATCACCTACACCCATACCGCTTCAGGATTTCTTCTTTGTTCTTTTTCTTCCTTTTTCTTCTTCTTTTCTTTTTTTTCGTGCATTGTACTTTAGGAAATCTTGTTGGAAAGCCACAGAGAACTTGCAGGCTCTCCTTAAAGAGTGCTCTGCCTCCACCTCCTGGACTGCACGGATATCACAAAAATAAAGTGCTACACCACATATAAACCTATCGTCAAGTGGGGCTCCTGGTGATGTAAATGTGGTTTTAGCCGTATAGCATCTAATAGCCTATCGCATATTCTCTGCAAAACCTGATGGCTGCATTTTGTATGGTTGAACGACAAAACAAGACTATGCTCATAAAAGTGGGATTGCCTCGAAGGAGCCTAAAATTAATAAATTGCATAACTCATCAGCGACTACCTGTAACATTATCTGTGTATCGGTTATGATAATTAAAGATAAATATGATCACTTGCTTCGAAAACAGACACTTCCACTCATGTGTCTTCTGCGGTCCCTAACGCAGCAGGTAACACTGGGACTTGTGCACAAACGGTAAATATATAGTGAACAAAAGGTATGGAAAGCAGCTTTGGCCCCTTTCCCCTTGAGCCCACCCCCCACTGCCCTGTTTCTATCAACGTTAAACACGTTTTCAACCTCCTGGATAATGGGCGAGGCAGGGATGTGACCGCTGTCTGAGAGACGCCACCACCCGGACAGAGACAACACCGAGACCCCCCAAAACACATCAGTAGACCCCGGTTTGCCCGTGCGGTGGGAAACCCCGAGGATCAGGGCCTCTGGATGACACCAGCAGCAGACACACACTTTAAATTCTTAGCTTTTATTAGCTGAGGCAGCTAACGCCATGTCTGTCCCCGCGTTAGGAATAAACGCATATGGATGATTTTGGGCAGCTCTTGGTGAAAGTGAAGGGGGACTAAAAACCGGAGAGGGGTACGACCGAGAGCCGAGGCCGTGGAGTGAATGTCCAAACAGAACGTCCCTTTCAGGTGAGGCGACCGCAACGACGTTACCACAACAACGCTAACGTTAGCTTGATAACTTGGTGAACGTTAACATAAACCAAGCGTCGCTTTATTGATTAAAGCTTTCACGGGTAATTAACCCGCGAGTAACACAAAACTTATTTGCCGAGGAGAAGTTGGGCATTTTAGTTCTTGTTTTTTTTTTTAATTTCCGCACAATTTTGGATAGTGCACCTTGGTGAGTTGGCTAACGGGATGGTAGTTTATGCTAACGCTAGCGTTAGCAGGTTGGCTATAGACATATTGAGAGCATCTTCTGGTCAGTCGTTCACTTTGCTTCACATACTGCCATACAAACCCCGTTTCCAGTTTTATTGGAAGTCTGTTCGAATTTGCTCAGACATGATGTCAGCAAAACTGATTTAGCATTTCATAAAGTTGAAGTCATGGCTTGGTCATGAAAGTTGAGATAAAGCTTTATTAAACCCTAACACGTTTACTGAAGACCAGTCTTTAACATGGTTAGTCATCTTAAGCAGATGTGCTGCCAAAAACCGGGACTAACTGTGTAAACTAATAATGATATAGTTATTAGATCCGTGTTGCTTGGGAAACCCGTTGCTGAAGAACAACCCAGCCCCAAACCCTTATGTAATGGATGTCTTTTTAGGTTGGACTTCTTAGTGGTGAAAAGGAAATCTCTGTTAAAGCAGTTGGTTATGATGACCATTACGTCTGCCAAATCAAGGGGTTTCTATCTTGATGTGATCCTATTATTCTGATCTGATGTCAAATCCAAACATCAACACCCTATATATATTACAACAAGCACAATGCAACCATCTTAGATTTAATCCTCGGTATTGAGAGGGTCTACTTGGCTCAAGTGAGTGCTATAACTGAGTGAGTAACCAAACTCTATGGCAAAGTTTAGATTTAGAGCCACTCCCTACTCTATTTCTATTGCTGCTATGGTGTTTTGCTTTGAATGTCCAAATTTCCTACATTATCTGGGATACCTGTGACATGGGTTGGTGGAGAAGAGAAAAAGAGCTGGAGAAGAGCTGCTAATGGAGTATGTGTAAATTTTCCCGAGTTCATTGCTGCCTTTACAAGAGGGAATTGCATGAATGCGGTGTCGCTGGTCAATTCCCAGCAAAAAATAACAGCCATGCTTCGCTGCTTAGTTTACCAGACAGTTATAAATCAAGAGAGCTTTCTACACGCATGGTCTTGGTAGCAAATGTATAGTGGAGAACTGTGAAAAAAATGCCACCTAAAAGTAAATGCAGCCAAGTTAGCGCCCTCCTGTCAATGGGTAATTTTTGCTCTCGTTTTTAAACAAAACTTAGCACATTAGCTAATTATTATGAGTTACTGTGACTCTCACTCATGTTTCATATGTGCTCTCCCCCTCCAGGCATGATGGAAGAACTCCAGAGCCAGGCTATTAGCCTGGACCCACGCAGGCAAGAACTGCTTGAGGCCCGCTTCACAGGAGTCGGAGTGGCAAAGGTCTGCATCTCTCCACCTAATAGAAGAACTAGGAGTTGCCTTGCAGAATGCATAAATAGCTGCTGTTTTGTGTAGATTCGATGGCATTTGGAAGTTGTAAGATTTGCTTCTTTTTTTTTTGCTTCAGTTAGTGACTTCTCAAAGGATACTTGCTCAGGATATCCTGTAAATGTAGTTTTGTGCAGACATTTCGCTGTAATTTGTTTTTTCTTTAACTTAATTGGGTTGAATGCATTTTTAAAAAGTGCCCTTTTTACCCCTGTGGCATTTGGTGTCTTAGGTACCAAAGTGCAACTGTTGTATAACTGCCAACAAATGGCTCACATCCCCACTGCTATTCCTCTGTGGTAATGCGAACGAGAACAGCCAATTAACTCTGTGGTGATTGGCAATGGATCCTGTCATCCCTTCAGTTCATATACACTTTGAATTCTACTGTTTACCACTGTTTTGTGACATCCTGTGTTTAAGGGTTTTCTGTGTACTTATGCAGGTTGTGTGTCATCAGGTGCTGTGTATGTAAAAATGGGAAGGAAATGCTTCATCCTTCATTTGGTTGACAGCTAATCTGTATTGAGGCTTGCCAAATGGCCACTTGGCTGCCTGATTCAGTAAGACATCAACCTTAATGTTTATACATACTCTGATCGAAAATGTTACTTAAACCAGAGTGCTGAAGATTTTCTCCCCTTCCCAATCTGGTGGACAGATCATGGAAGAAAGGTCTCTGTGCTGAAGCTAAAACAAAACAAGCTCTGTCCTAGCAAAGATAGGAGCTGGCCAACGGCTTCTTTGTTTCAGAGCAGACTAGAGACACTGAGAAGGCACCACCGATGCTGAAGCCCACAGCATAGGCTGCCTGCCAGACTGCAAACCTACTGTTGAACTTTGTGTGTGCGCGCGCGTGTGTTTGCGTGTATACATGCACACATACGTGCAAGTATCTTGACAAGGTGGCATTTCTGAGAAAGCATCCACTGCACTTTGTGCCTGGGCTTCTAGTGTGCTTTGAAATTAAACGTTTGGTGAATTGTGTGCAGCAGAGTCAAAGAGAGAGAGACAGAGAGAAGGTGAATGATTGAGGAAGCGTTTCTGAGAGTGATAGATGAGATAATGTGAACGGGTACATTTTGTTGGTGGACTCTTCAGCGTTGTATAAACAATGATCGTAGATAGTTAAGTAGGTGTGTGTGCAAAACCTGGCAACAGAAATGATGGTGGAATGTAGCTGTTCAGCTACATTAGAGCATTAAGAATCAAAGATTCACTTAAGAAGTAGCAAGCATACAAGTCATTGTCTGTGGTCTTGCAAAAGAAAGCTATGACTTACAGTTGTGTGTTTTGCAGTCAGCCATACAGCTGGCCCCAAGAAGACTTCTCTAACAGGATATTGTATATGCATGGTAGGGTTTGTTCTTATGTTGCTGAGGTTTTTGTTGCTAGTTGGCCTCATACGGGACTTGACATCAGATAGACTTTGCTTATGTGCAAAAATGGTCTCACAATCACAGATGTTGTCACAATGTGGATAATAAGTCTGCTTCTGTTTATATTTGTGGTTATATAGATATTCATGGACGCCCTTTCTCTTTCTGTTACTTGCTCTCGCTGTCCCAGCAAATGGAAAACTTCTCAAGCAGTTCTGCTGACATACCTCCCATGACTCAAAAATTAAAGCAATACTAATGGTTCAGTATAAGCAGCACCGCGTTTCCTGTCAATAAATAAAAACAAAATTCTGGGTGTCCGGGTAGCGTAGTGGTCTATTCCATTGCCTACCAACATGGGGATCGCAGGTTCGAATCCCCGTGTTACCTCCAGCTTGGTCGGCCGTCCCTACAGACACAATTGGCCATGTCTGTGGGTGGGAAGCCGGATGTGAGTATGTATCCTGGTTGCTCCACTACTGCCTCCTCTGGTCGGTCGGGGCGCCTGTTTGGGGGGGAGAGGGAACTGGGGTGAATAGCGTGATCCTCCCACGCGCTATGTCCCCTTGGCGAAACTCCTCACTGTCAGGCGAAAAGAAGCAGCTGGCGACTCTACATGTATCAGAGGAAGCATGTGGTAGTCTGCAGCCCTCTCCGGCTCGGCAAAAGAGGTGGAGTAACGACTGGGATGGCTCAGAAAATAGGGTAATTGGCCAAGTACAATTGGGGAGAAAAAGGGGGGGAAATAAAATAAATAAATAAAAAAATTCTGACTCATTTCTCTTATAGTCCATGATATATAGTGAACATTTAGTTCTTTACATTGCCATGAGTGCCTGCATTATTAGCATGGGTAATCCTAGTGGAAGTTAAGCTCTTTTCTCTAGGCCTGTATCCGGCCTTAAATGAGCAACCACACATCTTTGTATTATAAAAGTTTAAATGTGATATTTAGCACAAGATAGACTTAATGCAATCTACACTATATCTGTATGTGTCCTTTACTTTTTTGCATGAAATTGGTAAAATAGAAAGTGTGCATGTGGGGGAAAACAAATTGATAAAGGACATTGTTTGACTGTGATCTTGTGCATCAGTACGCAGGCAGGATCTGGAAGATTCAACCCCCTGCACAAGACAGCCTGTCATTTCCTAGTCTTACAAGGCTCTGCAATAGGCAATGGATGTCTGCACATCACCACTCTAATTCTATTAACCAGGTGTGCAACGTTTCCTTTATGAGATTTTGTTTTTAGTCAAGGTGATAGTGGCTGATTGTGACCTACTGTGCTGTGCAACAGACAAACATCTGAAGAAAAGTGCACAACTATAATTTTTATTTGCAGCCCAAATGTTAAAAAAAAAAAGCCCAAACTTTTACCAAATTTGTACAAGCCAAATTTAGAATGCTTTTATTGGTGTGTTATTTCTGCGTAAAATGAATAGGGAACAAATTCCATGAGTTGTCTTGCATTTGACAAGTTTCTCTAATCACTCTGTTAGCTTGTAAATCGCCTCTGTTGGAAGTTAATAAGGCTATGCTGAAGACCAGTATCCACAATAGTGTCAAAATAAAAGTTAGTGTGAGATGCTAAATTATATTGAAAGTCAATAGAACATATTTCCAAACGCAGTTTACATCCTCTCAGCCTCTCTAGATGGTTAGGTAAATGGCAATGATTGCACAGCAAATCTATTGTTAACAATGACCTTCAGCTAATGATGAAACATTTTCTTCCTGATGCAAGTGGTCTCTCATCTAAACAACATGATGTACCACTTAACATTTAAATGGCATGTGGTACCAGACTGTGTTGCTTACTTTACTTAGCAGGCAAGTTCTTTATTTTCTCGTTTATGGCTGGAAATAAAACTTATCTTTGACCGAAGTAAGATCTCCACCAATCCACATTCTCAAAAATAACAAAATCAGAAGCTAACTGACGTTACTTTTCCCCCTGACAACATGGATTCTGATAACTATAATTCTTGGCTGATCCTGTTTCATTTGACTCTACACTATTGCCAAAATTATAGAGTCCTATGTCTCTGTGTGTGCATGCATGGGCGTGAACGTAAAGTGATCTGGCATCTCTTTATGTGTGGGAAAAATCTGAAAATGTAGTCCTTTGGCTTAAGATTTTTATATCATACGTGTAATTATTGATGTTAGACTTAAGTTATTTGGGAAATTTTCCTCCCGTATTTCCAAAAGCAGTAAAACGTATTCTACAATTGTAAACCCTAAACCCCAAGATCAAACACAGCTCCACCATCTGCTTTTTAGAACAGAGTTGAATATTATAATGTTTAGATGGACAGTAGGAAGGTCAGTCTTTTCAATAAGTCTGGTTTTGTCATTAGGCTGATACTGACTTTTTGCTGTCTTCCAGGGTTCGGCCCAAAATGAGTCGTCCAACCAGTCCCTAGGCAGTGTGAGCTCACTCAGTGACAAGGAGCTAGAGGTAAAGTCAGTCACAATTACTTGTTTTGATAAGTAACAACAGTAAAAGTATGCAGTGTCCCAATCATATTCATTTCCCATTAATTTCCTTAGTTAAAATTAGCTATTTGTACAAATGGTGAAGTAGTGTGTCTGGTTGTAGAACACTTGGATAAATAAGCTGTTTGATCAGCCTGCTGTTGTGTGATGAAGAGGTTGGCAACATCCTGTCAAGTATTTAATTTGTTAACACTCGAGCACACTATGTATTATAAGCAAGTAGTAAAAGGTGACTTAACATCAGCTCAAAAGCATTGATACATGCACTGTAGGGGACTAAATGCTGAACACGCAGGACACCACGACTCATTGCAGTAAGTTGATAAGAGTGTTGATTTTCCAAAAAGTCAGTGTGGGGAGGGGAATAAATATTTAGAACTAGGTCACAGAAAGTTGAATCAGTTCATCTGGACACAACCTTTATTGAGAAACGTTTCATCACTCATCTAAGTGAACTCCTCAGTCTCAACTGACTGCAGGTATCCCCACCCTTACAAACAATACAGTGGCATAACGACCGAAAACAACAATCAGTTTCATATGCAAATTGCTGTGACCATTAACCAGTATCAATGATAATGTGTACTATTCACAGAGGATTTGGGAATGGTTGTAATCACAGCATTGTAAAATGGCGACAGATGTACTCTTACCCCCCCCCCCCCAGTTCAGGGATGGTTGTTCCCTCTTCACATAGATGGCCTCTTTGACTCCTCGCTCAAATCCTGAGTGATGAGACGTTTCTCTCAATAAATGTGTCTAGATGAACTGGTTCAACTTTCTTTCTTTGATTTTCTCACCTGGATTATTGAGCGTGCATAAAGACATTGTAACTCTAGTTACAATGTATATGATTGCATATGAAACTGATTGTTGGTTTTAGTCGTTGTTCCACTGTGTTGTTTATAAGGGTGGGGATACCTGCAGTCAGTTTAGACTGAAGAGGTCACTTAGATGAGTAACGAAACGTTTCTCAATAGATTTTGTGTCCAGATGAACTGATTCAACTTTCTGCGATATTCTTGCCTGGATTATTGTTCATGCATAGAGACATTTAGTACTAGGCTTTAACTTTTTGGAATGGTGTCTGTGAATGTTCTCATTCATCCAGGTCATGGTTATCCAAAGGAGTTGAATCAAGTGCAACTGATATATACCAAGTCCAGTTGCACTTGATTCAACTCCTTTGGATTTTTGGAATGGCATTTCTGGCTTTGATTGAAGTCCCACGTCTCTCTTCTTGTCTGCTTGGCCCTCTAGACACCAGAGAAGAAGGTCAGTGACCAGAGAAGCAGGAAGAGAAAAGCAGACATCTATGATAGCAGCCAGGGTAAGTACTCTGACTGTTCTCACTGTGGTTAAACAGTGGTAGTTTTCAGTGTAACATAATTCCATACAAATTGAGAAATGTTTTAACCCACAGTGTTTGCTTCCCTGAGGATGGTGGTCATATTTAATAATTTCAAACTGGCATAATTACTTCTTGAAGAGTGTTACCTGGGCCCCTAAGGGAAATGACATGACTAGTCTCTACTTTTTTGTATTTGTTGATGCTCGAGTAAAATTTTTAGACTAGGGTTTCAAAATAAAGGTAAAACTAAGTCACAGCGGTACTTGGCGATCTATTCCGTTGCTTACCAACACGGGGATCGCCAGTTTGAATCCCCATGTTACCTTCAGCTTTATCAGGCGTCCTACAGACACAATTGGCCGTGTCGGCAGGTGAGAAGCCGGGTGTGGGTATGTGTCCTAGTCTCTGCACTACTGCCTCCTCTGGTTGGTTGGGGCGCCTATTCGGAGGGGGGGGGGACTTGGGGGAGTAGCATGATCCTCCTATGCGCTACGTCCCCCTGGCGAAACTCCTCACTGTCAGGTGAAAAGAAGCAGCTGACGACTCCACAAGTATCAGAGGAGACATGTGGCTGTCTGCAGCCCTCCCCGGATCAGCAGAGGGGGTGGACGGCTCAGAAGAGTGGGATAATTGGCTGGATACAATTGGGGAGAAAAAAGAGGGGGGGGGATTTAAGTCACAGATATGGGTCTCTAGAGTGGCAAACTTTGTCCATTTATATACGCTTATATAAAAAAAGTGAAATATCAAAACATTAACATGGATTTGAAAGTGCTTAGTACTCATTGTCCCTGTTTTATTGTCCAGGAAAGGGAAGAGGGCACAAAATAAGTGACTACTTTGAGGTGAGCTCCAACTAAATGTGCATCTCTCTCTTGTGACCAGCTCTGCTGAATGTGTTTTACCTTCCAGCGTCTGTCTTGTATGTCGTTTCGAACCATTCTCAAGTTTCTAACATGATGGATCATCCTCACAGCCCCCTTTGCTTGTATGGTTATTCACCATATTTTCTTTACGCAACAACTTCTGTTTCATTTCCCTCTCTTTCTCTTTCTCTTTGTCTTTACTCTTAACTGACCTGTGGCCAGTTTGCTGTTGGCAGTGGCCCAGGCACCAGTCCTGCCTGGGGCATCCCCCCACTGGTGCGCTCCTCTCCACAGCACTCACTCTCTAATCCTCCGGTGAGCGCTATCATCCATCCATCTTGCTGTTCTTTGCTCTTTCCATCTCTCAGCATATCTGTTTATTTTTCCTTCTTTTATATTGGTTGTATATTAAACTTCAGACTACCTTTCAGTCTTTCTTTTTAATGATCTTTTAATGTCTTGTTTGCTAGACAGGATTGATCTGTCTGTCTCTTGGTTTTGTTTTTTGTTTTTTGTCTTTCATTTTTATGGACATTAAAAAAGAATATCTGATTTGGAACATTTAAGAACAGATCCAACATAACTTAAATTGTCTCCATCAAATGAGCTGTTCGAATCATGGAAGCATCCCTCATTTTTACTTTTTACTTTTTTTAACGCGTAAAATGTTGCTGGCTTTTCTAAATCTTTAAAGGTTTTTAATGGCCGCAGGATAATCCATCTTTAGTTTTCATACTTGAATAGATTCTTTTAATAAACACATTCAGTTGTGAGAATCCATTCACTTGTCATTTTCATTCATTTTAAGTTAAACAGCGTGTTCGTTCGCCTCTCAAGGGCCTGTAAACTCTCATGTAAGGGATAAAAATTAACCAGCCCTTTTTGATTTTTCTTTTGATGCACTGATTTAGTCAAAGCGTTCATTTCTAAGATAGTGAAACATACAGTGATGGCCTCCATCCACTCTGGTCCCAGGTTGTTTTCTTTGTAGGATCATTGTGTTTTTGCCATTAATCACAGGATTCATATTTCCAATGGCTTTGTTTTGACAAGATAGAAATTGAGTTTTCTTTTCGTCCCGTTTTCTTCATTACATCTTCAATTTCTTCCTGCTGCCTCTGTCTCTACTGCTTCCATCTTTCTTTTTGCCCTCTTTCTTTCTCTCTCTACTTTCTACATTTTGTCTCTGCGGAGTGCAGGTTCAGCACGGCAGTCCCTCATCCACAGGCTCAGCCCACACAGACCCCTCCTCTTTCAGCTCTGTCAAGATGCCCCCCTCACAGTTTCACAAAGCCACTCAGGTAACCAACTAATTGGCTTGTATCACAGCACTCTTCAACCGTCTGTAATTTTTTTCTCTAACCTTCTCATTCACATTGACCTCAAGGCCAAAACTTGTTCTGCATTCCAAGACACACTACCGGAAACTGGATTAACTGAACTGAAAATGGATGAATTGACCATCTGTGAAATAATGATCGGCACAGCGATCCACCATTAAGTGCCAAGTAATCATGTTTAGTGGCTATGTTTAGCACAGCAAACTTTACTGCTTTAGCGAACATACCACTTCCAATGTGGGAAGATGGCGGCGCAAATTCACGTTCACAGCGGCCTCACCCAGTACCGGTGTGGGAAGATGGCGGTGCGAATTCACATTTGCAGTGGCTTCACCCAGTACCGTCAATGCAGTATCTTTGTCTATGTCTGCGTCTAAGTTTTTGTCTTCGTTTGTTGGCTGGGAGAGCTGGTGCTGGATCGGCTGCGAGAGCTTTGTCTGCTGCGTTGTGGGCCCAGGGACTGCGGCCTTGCCCGGAGCTGCACCCGAGGAGGTAACACCGAGGGTGGTCTGACAGGACACAACAGTGGGGCAGGCTAAGATAACTGCTAGCCCATGCAGACCAGCAGTTCCAATAACACTGAGGGCGGTCTGGTGGTGGCCTCACCTGGCGTTGACTGTGGTGTTTTTGATGTCATCGTGTGGAGTGCGGGGAGGTGTTGTCAAGGGTGTCTGGCTGGGAGAGCTGGTGCTGGATCGGCTGGGCGGGCTTGGTCTGCTTCGTCCGGTAGCCACATGGACCACGGCCCCTTCCTGGAGCTGCGACCGAGGAGGAAACATGGAGGGTGATCTGACAGGATGCGTAATCAGGGCAGGCTAGGTTAACTGCTAGCCTATGCAGACCAGCGGTTCCGACAGTCATCCTGGCTGGCGTTTGTTCCCTTGGATAGTGATTTTTATTTTTTGTTTAGTTTGGATATGTGTGTTAGTTTGAATATGTGTGTTCTTTTAGTTCTTGAATGTGTTTTTGTCTGTATGTTGCACTGCTGTGGGCATTTCGTTTCATTTCATGTGCAGAAGTACATGAGGTGAAATGACAAATAAAGTGTTCCAGATTTGATAAGATGAGATATCCCCATGGGGGAATACATCTTTTGCACTTAACCCATCCCAACACACACTGGAAGCAGTGGGCAGCCTTGCAGCTAGGAGCAGTAGCAGCCGCTATGCAGTGCCCAGGAACCAACTGCAGCTCTTCTTGCCATGTCTTGGTCAGGGGCACTGACAGGAGTATTAACTCTAATATGCATGTCTTCGGTGGGAAGAAACCCATGCAGACATGGGGAGAACATGTGAACTCCACATAGAAAGTACCTGGGACGGCCTGGGGTTTGAACCCAGGACCTTCTCGCTGTGAGGCAGCAGTGCTAACAACTGGGCCACCGTAGTTAAAGCAGTTTCTTTTTTAGTTGAAGAACACCTGCATGTTTGCTCAGCTTTTAGCAGTAAATTTTAGTGTCATTTCCTTTTCCAGGTTTTTGCTGACATTAATTTCCTGTCATGTCCCAAGCCTTGACTACTGGTTAAATAAACAAATTGTGAACTTGTGAATTGATTCAGCCAATCCTTAGCAGAGAGGCAAGCTAAACTTAATGCCTAAATTGCATACTTGTTCTCAGTAAAACATGCTGGTTTGCCTACAAAATGTGTAGAATTACGTTCAAGTTTTACATGTGAAAGCAACTTTGTGATCTGATATGCTGTTTTTGAATTGGTATGTTTCTGAATTGAGATGGTTAGAGATGGTTTCTGAAAACAAACCAGGTGCTTGTGATTTCACAATTCTTTTTATTTATAATATGTATTGACCTTTACTGTTTATAGCTAATTCTATGCTGACACAGTTCATGTGTATTCACCATGACCTGATCTCGACACATTGTTCTTTTTTACGCCTTCCCTCCCCCAGTCAGAGCTGACGCTGTTGAAGCTGATAGCACTAGAGAATGACAAGAACTCTGATCTGGAGAAGAAAGAAGGGAGGATAGATGACCTACTGAGGGTAAGATCATCGCTGTTGGGCCAATCCAGACCTGAAGAAGAGTTATTATCTTCAGATATTATCTACTGCTGCCGTTAGGGCTTGCCACAGCGGATCAGCCATTTCCATTCTTCAGATCTTCAGATTATCTTCAGATAATATATCTACCTAAATTGCACACCAATTGTGTTTGATTGTCAGGGAAACCAGTTAGGCTGTCACACTCTGTCAGTTCTTATATCACTAACAGTACAGTCAACTTGAGCAGGAACAATGTCTCTAATGTTGTTACTTCTTACTATCCTTTTGTTGTGTTGTGTTAGCTGTAGGAATAAGTCATTTTAAAGGGGAAGTATTTTCCTATTTTTATTTTTTGATAAATTTGTATCACTGCTGCATGTCTATGAAACACATCTGTGGTATTTTTTCCACCAAAGGTTGCTTGGTTTCAGTAAAGATTTGTTTCCAGTGTCCCACACCTATCTTAAATGAAAAAAGGCTGTTTGGGGGTCATTAACACAATATTATTATTCATGAGCTGCTACTCCTATTGGCTGGCTGAATTGCTGGCCCTGCCCGCTTCCTCGACAAAAATAATGGCTGCTGAACCAGAGACTGCCTTGCTCTTGGCATGGGTTGCCTTATGCAAAATTTCGGTTGATTGTCCCCAGTGTGACATTAATCCAACAGGCATTCTGAATGGCTTGTTGGTGAAATATAGTTGTCAGTCAAGTGCTGTGAAAGCTTGGCAACAGTGCTCTTTGCTGAGAGCAAAATCAACCCCAAGACTAGACAAATCTTGTTTTCCATAATACCCCTTCCTCCCTTTTAAGGTTGTTAGTAAGAGTAGGTTGACATGCATTATAACAGCCTTGTTTTTTCAGGCTAACTGTGACCTGAGGCGGCAGATAGATGAGCAGCAGAAGATGCTAGATCGCTATAAGGAGAGGCTCAACAAGTGTGTGACCATGAGCAAGAAGCTCCTGATTGAGAAGGTAATTGAGAATCTGTGTGTTTTTACAAGCATGCCTGCATGCCCTGTGTTTTTGTCTCCTGGTCGTAGTTGCTCCATACATGAGGATTGCATACATTGTCAATAAGTTTTGAACCAGTGAATTAACAGAACAACTGCAATCGCTACAGAGATGTTTAGCTAGTTACTGTATGCAAATTGGTTAATTCAGTGACGCAAAATAAGATATCCTTAACGCATAATTGGCCCTTGATTTTACATCAGGAGGCAACAGATTTCGTTTAGTCACTTTGCTGAAGACAAGTCTCAGGGGAGGCCGAAACTTTTTGGGTTGTCTTAAGCAAAAGGAAGTACGGAACTCAAGTTTAGGGAAGAGAGCATTACATAGCTCTTGAACAAAAGATCAGGCGATGTGATGTGACACCAGGGGTTATTACTGTGTAATTTGCAGTAGCATAGTGTGGGAGAGAATGTGATGACAACATGACTGGTGTTACGATTTTAGGATTTTCTGAGTGAGTCAGAAGACAATGTCAAACGTAAATTGTGTCTTTCACTGAACGCAAGCTTAGGTAAGTAAGTAAGTGTGTGTGTGTGTGTGTGCGTGTGTGTGTGTGTGTGTGTGTGTGTGTGTGTGTGTGCGCGTGCGCGCGCGTGTGTGTGTGTGTGCGCGCATGCATTCTCAGTCAAAGCAGGAGAAGATGGCATGTAGGGACAAGAGTATGCAGGACCGCCTGCGTCTGGGCCATTTCACCACCGTCCGTCACGGAGCTTCATTCACAGAGCAGTGGACAGATGGATACGCTTTCCAGAACCTCATCAAGTCAGCATTTGTATAGACACAAATAATGTGTTTGAATTTCAATTACTCTGCATCCAAAAATGTACAAAATATAACACTATTGTGTGTCTTTGTCAATATTGTGTGTTGTAGGCAGCAAGAACGAATTAACTCACAGCGGGAGGACATAGAGAGGCAAAGAAAGTTGCTGGGAAAGAGGAAGCCTCCTTCCATGGCCCAGACGCCTCCACCAAGCCTTGAACAGAACAAACGCAAGAGCAAGACCAATGGCCAGGAGAATGAAGCGTAAGACAGCACATTGCTGTCACTCGGCACATCCTATACTGAGCTGCTGTAAAAAAAAAATGCTTTGACACACAATCCGCTAAAATTGATTTTCAAATATTACTGAATTGAGTAAGAGTAGTTTTATTCGTATGAATAGTATTATTTTCATATTATCTTTGTTTGCAAAGCCAGAATAGTGCATGATCACTGCTTCCATTAGGCAAAATCCAATATGACTCAACAGTTTTTGCAAGAAATCGGCAAATAATAGCCAGACTGTTACCCTAACTTTGAAACCATGTTTTGGTTTTTGCCATTGTACTGCAACATTTGAGCATTTTTTAACGCAGTCTGGAATACCAGGGTCCGCTGGGACCTCTGGGTAACTTTCAGTTAAGAGCTGAGTATAATTAAGCCAATTCTTGTTTGGGTTTACTTTTTTTAAACACCTAGAAATTTGGCTCAAGGTCACAAAAGTCAATGAAATTGAGTTGTGAGACTTTGTATGAATCTTTGAAGAAACCCTTAGAACTTTGTATTTTCACCGCTAGTCTCATGTTTGTGGGAATAACATAAGTTTTGGCCTGTTAGCTGAGATACAATGATGTTCTTTTTTGTTCCATTTGTCAGATGTGATTGTCAGGTTAAGTCATATTTTGCCCATGTAAAGTCTTCCTAAAATAATTTGATAAGGGGACTTTTTTTTATTCCATCTCAAACAGGTTGTCGCTTGCAGAATACCATGAGCAAGAGGAGATTTTCAAACTTCGACTTGGTCATCTGAAAAAGGTTTCATCCTACATTCCAGCCACTTGGCACATTTCTTGCTTTTTATGAGGATACTTGGTTAGTAACTGTCAGGTTAGATGATAAAACTTTGTTTGGTGCTGCCTGCAGGAAGAGGCAGAAATCCAAGCAGAGCTGGAGCGATTGGAAAGGGTGAGGAACCTGCACATTCGGGAACTGAAGAGAATCCATAACGAAGACAATTCGCAGTACGTACCTTCTCTTTTCACTCTTAACATGCTTTTTAAAAATGTGCCTTTGTAACCTAATCTCAAGAACCTAACCTCACCCCTTCTAACTAACACAAATACTAAACTTGCCATGTTTATTGAAAATGCATCTTGTTTTGCAAAATGGAAACAGAAATTGGGGTTAGTTGATGCCATTTGTGTATGTTTTGTGTTGTAGTTTGTAATTGTCACTCATTGCATGATAATGTCGTGGTTAAGTTCGACTTCAATTATTTAATGTTAAGCACAATAGCTTGCCATGCATGTCCCAGTGACTGAGTTGCCTCAAAAGATATAGGTGATTGGTAAACATTGAAGACACAAATGTCTAAAGAAAGTGTTATTCTACAGGTTTAAAGACCACCCTACACTGAATGACCGATATCTGCTGTTACACTTACTTGGAAGAGGTGGCTTCAGTGAAGTCTACAAAGTGAGCATATGCCCTTTCATCTATACTCTCAGTGGTTACCATAACTTAAAGTAATAACGTGTTAATTTGCCACTTTTTCTGAAGAAGATGAAATATTAAGATGCCATTTTACACAAGTTCATGGGAATTTGACTTTGTGCACAACTACCATATTTCCCAGGCTAAAAGTCGCAGTTTTTTTACTCATCTAGCTGGTCCTGCGACTTCTATTCCAAAGCAATTTATGCAATGTAATTTTGTCGGATGAATACGCTGTATTTCAAGTAAGACCACTAGGTGGCACTGTTTAATCTTGTTACTCAATTGAAAATACTGTACCACCATTTCAATGCGACATATACATCGAAGCGTCTTATGTGTTCTTTCCTCGCAACCGCATTTTTTGCTGTGACTTACACTATGGTGCGAAATACGGTTTTGTGGAGGATGACAGAAAGGAGATGAGATCACTTCTCCTTTTGACCCACAGCCGTGGGGTTGTTTATTTCCTCCAACAAACTTCAAGTGAACAGTTCACAATCATCAACACCTCAACCTTCCTCTACCCACAATCCCCCCTGCTAAACCCTGAACCCACTGTCTTAAAGGGGCAGTCTCTGGTCAACATGGTGACTATCTAACCTGCCTAAAGTAGGTCACTACACACCCCCCCAGAATTCACCATGACAAAAAGAAAAAAAATCTACGTGGTGGGGGAAGAATAATGCGGCCGAAACTGCACCTCTTGAAGGGTGTAGGGGCAGGGGGGCATCCATGCCAAGGCGGCTGGGCCAGTTGAACAGGTCTGTCCAAGTCCAGGTGAGCTGTCTTGAGGCAGTCCACTGAAACCCGCTCCGGCTTACCGCCTACATCCACCACAAAGGTTTTAGCCCCCGCCGCCAGGAAACGGAAGGGGCCGTTGTAGGGGGGCCGCAGGGGGTTACGGTGGGCGTCGTGCTGGATGAAGATGTACCCGGCTGACTGCAGGTCCTTGGGGACGTAAGACTGGGGGAGGCAGTGCCACAAAGTTGGGACTGGAGTGAAAATGCTGGCGCCGTCCTGGAACACAGCCAATTGGCGGGCAGCAGACCAGGGTGCCGCACCGTCCGGGAGAAATTCCTCCGGGGACCCGTAGTGGCTGGCCATAAACCAGCTCAGCCGACGAGGACTGTAGGTCTTCCTTTGGGGCGGTCTGCAGGCCAAACATGACCCATGGGAGCCGGTCGACCCAGCCGCTGTCTGTGAGGCTGGCCCGAAGAGCGGCCTTCATAGAACGATGAAACTGCTCACACAAACTATTGTCCTGCGGGTTGTACACCATGGTGCAGTGGAGCTTCGCCCCTAGGTTTCCGGCGACTGCAGTCCAGAGCTCGGATGTGAACTGCGGGCCCCGGTCAGAAGTGAGGTCAGACGGCTTGCCAAACTGGGCTACCCAGGACTCAATGAACGCCCGGGCCACCTCGGCAGACATGGTGGATGACAGCATAATAGCCTCCCGGCCACCTGGTGGTCCTGTCCACCATGGTGAGGAGGTGAGTGAAACCACGGGAGGAGGGAAGGGGTCCCACTAGGTCCACATTGACGTGGTTGAAACACCTCTTGGGTACTAGGAACATCGCTAGGGGTGCCTTTGTGTGGCGATGAACCTTGGAGTTCTGACATGCCACGCAGGTGCCTGCCCAGTCCTTGATGTCCTTCCTGAGGCCATGCCACACGAACTTGGCCCCTATCAACTTTGTTAATGCCTTAACGCCTGGGTGTGAAAGGCCATGGATGGTGTCGAAAACCCGCCGCTGCCAGCCAGTGGGCACCATGGGTCGGGGCTGCCCCATGGAGATGTCACAGAGAAGCGTGGCCCCGGCGTTGTCGAACACAACATCCTTCAACTGCAGCCCGGTGTCAGCGGTCCGGAAGGCCTGCACTTCTGTGTCAGCAGCCTGGTCTGCCGCTATGGCAGCGTAGTTGAGTTCCAGTGGACGGCCCCCACCACTGCCTAGGAGAGGCAGTCGGCGACGAAGTTGTCCTTGCCAGCAACGTGCCAGATGTCCATGGTGAACGTCGAGATGTAAGAGAGCTGGCATTGCTGGCGCCCAGACCACTGCTCAGTGGCTTTGGCCATGGCAAACGTCAGCAGCTTGTGGTCCACAAACACAGAGAACCGGCAGCCTTCCAACAGGAACCGGAAGCAGCGGATGGCAGGAAACAGGCCAAGAAACTCCCGGTCAAAGGTGTTTTACTTCCTCTCACTACTGTGCAGCTGGTGGTTGAAAAAAGTGGGTGGCTGCCCACCGTTAGCCTTCGTGACCATATGCAGGGGGGAGGCCCACGGGCTGTTGGAGTGGCGCATGATGCCGAGGCGCTCCATGCTGGCAAACTCCTCCGTGGTGATGGCGAGCTTGGCTGGGTTGAGGTGCCGTGCACAGGCGTAGACTGGGGGGCCAGTCATGGTGATGTAGAGTTCCACTCCGTGCTTGGTGACTGCTGATGAGAAGTTTGGCGTTGTGAGGTCTGGAAACTCAGCGAGCAAACGCTGAAATTCATCCCCGGTGGCAAGCATATTGGACAAGCTGATGGGACCCTCCTCCCCCCAGCATACATGGGTAGGAGCAGAAGGAGACGGCATCAATCAAGTGGCGGTTTTTAACGTTCAACAACAGTCCATAAGCGCACAGGAAATCCATGCTCAGGAGGGGAATGGACACCTTCGCCATCACATAATCCCAGCCGAACCGCCGACCTCCAAAAACCACCTCCACATACTTTGTGCCATAGGTACGGACGAGGGTGCCATTGGCAGCGTCCATGGGGGGCCGAATCTGCCGGCCATCGCGCCACTGCTGTCGCAGGCAGGATACTCTGCTGCGCACCTGAATCAACTAGCAACCGCCGGCTGGAGATGGTGTCCTGAATAAACAGCAGCCTGCCTTCCTGGCCAACACTCAGGTCTACTACTGAGTGCCGGCCCTGGCTTTTCCCGCTCCGCTGAAAGTGCATGGTGCACGGCATTGCTTGGCTTTGGCTCCAAACCTAGTGTGGTAGAAGCACAGTCCCCCTGAGTCCTGCTGCCGACGAGAAACTACTGCTGCCACGGCGACACCCGCAGCCTCAACCAGCAGTTGTAGATGTAGTGGTACTTGGTCTCATCCACGGTGATGTTCCTAATAGCGAACTGGGCTTCGATGTGAGCGAAACATGCTGCTGCAGCCATTTCCCAGAAGTTGGGCAGTTTGAGCGAGACGGCGTTAGCCATTGCCGCTGCACTGGTAGCTTTGTTTTCCATGGCTCACATCGGGGTCACCAATGTGGAGGATGACAGAAAGGAGATGAGATCACTTCTCCTTTTGACTACTCAGCCGTGGGGTTGTTTATTTCCTCCAACAAACTTCAAGTGAACAGTTAACAATCATCAATGCATCAACCTCCCTCTACCCACAATCCTCCCTGCTAACCCTGAACCCACTGTCTTAAAGGGACAGTCTCTGGTCCACATGGTGAATATCTAACCTGCCTAAAGTAGGTCACTACAGTATATTATAAACACAGAGTTCACTTACAGTGCAGTCCCCCTTTGAGCAGTTTAAAGTTCAGTAACTTGCTGAAAGGTGGCGTAGGTCAGAGGTTAACTGATAATGGTCATTGATCAGGTAATTAATTACAGTCACCTATTGTTTCAGGTATTCCATCCATCTAATCAGTGAGATTTTAGAACTGGAACAACAGGTGAACATAATTAAACCCAAGGATCAGATTAAGAACCACTGATCTAGAATAGTGAATTTCAATCCACTCCTTAAGGACCCACGGCGTTGCAGGTTTTCTGTTCTGCCGGGCAGTTAATTACATTAATTTGTTTAGCCAGGTCTAAAACCTTGCTGACTACATCATTGGTTCTCAACCTGGGGGTCGGGACTCCCAAGGGGGTCATGAGATAATTGCAGGGGTCGCCAGATGCTTGTGGAGAAAAAAAGCACGAAACCGTCCAGACCCACGGCACACCTGATGTGAAAAATAGGGGTACTGTCTATAATTACTGTGCCGTTACTGTATAAAAGGTGTGCTCTGCGCTGGCCCTCAGTGTACGTTAAGACTTCTTTGAGAGAGCAATACAGTACTAAAAGTCTGTACGTTTAGTAGATAATAAGCATTCTTCATATCAGGATCAACATGAAAAAACATTGCAGGCATTGAATGATACAGAAATCTAACATAAATCATTGTCACCTTTAAAAACACATTCAATTTATTGTCATATGAGTAACCTGAAGACATACATCAGCAGTAACAGCTTCTGCCCAAATACATTTTAAGCATCAGCTTCTTAAGAGGACCCTGGGATCCAGCCGTCTTGGTTGCTATTTTGTGTGGAGGAATGATTTTTGAGAAAACCGAAGGACAGCGAGGACAACAGCAGACTAATAGAAGTGCAGTCCAGAATAAGGTTAATACAGTTGATGTATCAAAAACTAACATTAAGTAGGACGCGGAAGGTGCGGCAATCAAAGGACAGCAAGGACAACAGCAGACTAATGGGCGCGGTCCAGAACAATAAGGTTAATATACATAGTTAATATATCCATGATTAATGTCCTACGAAACATCCCAACTAAGCATCCCTCTCAAGATTGCGGTACCGTTGAAAAAATAAAATAACGTAATTTAGACTGGTGAATGGTTTTTACTTTACATTGCCTGTACCAGTGATATAATTTGCCTTAGAATAATTTTATCTGTAGGAAGATATTTGACATAACACCCAACCCTAGCGAACACCAACCCAATTATTCTGGGGGATTGCGACTCGAAAAGGTTGAGAGCCACTGGCCTAGATGATTGGAATGCCCGATCCAACAGGTGAACATAATTACCTGTCTGGCACAATAGAAGCCCATCAGTGCTGTGGATCCCAGAGGACCAGATTGAGAAACACTTCTCTAGATGGGGTACAAGTCCCCCTTCTGTTCCCAGCTAACAGTTATCACATCCTCTTGTGGTTGTTGGTGATAATTGTGTAACTTTTGAAATAATCTGATTTAGAGTGTGCGGCCAAAT
The DNA here is from genome assembly GCF_029633865.1 of Lampris incognitus. Taxonomy (NCBI): domain Eukaryota; kingdom Metazoa; phylum Chordata; class Actinopteri; order Lampriformes; family Lampridae; genus Lampris; species Lampris incognitus. Next base: position 17,191,917 of record NC_079227.1, read on the forward strand.
TATAGGCTTTGAGGCTTGAATGCTATGGGATATTTTCCTCCATGAATTAAAAAAAGTAGGATTTTACTGTGGAGGCACAAGATCTAGCCTTGTTATAACTCAAATAGAGCCAACATGTATCTCTGCACTTATAAACAAGGAAATGCTGAAACAGTGAACAGGATTGTCCCATTTGAAATACCTGGTGTTAAACACCTTAACTCAGAGATGATTGTCTTTGTCTTCTTTTTTTCTTAAGTGGCATACATTCATTTTATAAACCCAAGATGTCACTACAAATGCAACCAGCCAGCAGGCTTTATTTTTGCTGAACAACTTATTTACTATTAATTTTTATGTGATTTGATTTGGCACCAAACTGTTGTCTTTCCCCCAGGCCTTTGACCTGACAGAACAGAGGTACGTGGCTGTTAAAATCCACCAGCTCAACAAGAACTGGAGGGAGGAGAAGAAGGAAAACTACCACAAGTGAGTCTGAGCATCTGTCCACCAGTCCTGCTACGACTTTTCACAGCAGTGGGAATAGTTTACTCTATCCATAAAATATTTTAGTGTGTTTGGCGTGTCACCTCACCTGAAATCATTGTACTTTCACCCTTTAAATTATCATTCTGCTTTTATAGAATTGATAATTGCTCAGACAAACAATTGGTCAAAGATATGTTCTGCCTAGGCTGACTGGCTTTGTTTCACACTTTACCTCTTTATGCACTGTGGAAGCATTGTCACCAGACTGTTTAAGTAATACAGTTTGCCATGCGTCATTGCAATCATTGGTTTAGCCTACATGAATTCTGTGTTTTACAGCATTAAATATTTGTTGAAAACTGTATTGGATTAGTCTTGAGTGCCTGCTCAGCACATTAGATTATCTCAGATAAAAAATATATATATATATATATATATTTTACTGGGCTGTCTGCCTGAGTAGTCATATGGGAAGCCCTGTCATGGCAACAGTGAGGATGTTCTTGTTGCAAATCAGCACTGACCCAGGAAGCTCAAGCTGTGTCCTTGCAAATCTCTGTGCCAAATTGGTTTGAGGGTAAGACAAATGCATATGCCCAGCCACTTTGCAGCGCTAGTATTCTTGTATTGTTTCCATACCTCTATGAGAAAGGGGTTGTCTGTAGTTTTCTGTTCTGGTAGCTGTAGCAAGTGCATAAAACAGGGCCAGTTCCTGAGTAAAGTAGTTGTAAATCGAGTCACTTTTATACGATTGTCGATGCAAAATATGTTTCAGCTTTCCCCGTTTCCAAATGTAGTCTTGTTACTTGCCTGCTTTTAACTCGGTGACTGTGCATTAATGTGTGTTTGTTAAAACAATGGGCTGCTGTTTGTTGACTGTGTATCTCCCATTTTTCTAGACATGCTTGTAGAGAATACAGAATCCACAAAGAACTGGACCATCCTAGAATAGTCAAACTCTATGACTACTTCTCGCTCGACACAGACTCGTAAGTGGGGGAAAAAAAGGGTTTTCACACAACAGTTGCAACTTGGTCTCTGCTGCTTTGACAACTCAACTGTAACTTGTAGCTTATGGAATGGGTCTGTATACGTTATTTGCATCATTCTTCACTTAATTAAAAGGTTTAATAAGTTGACATGGCTTACAATATATTGTTTGGGGAAGAAGCAAGCAAATCAACCCCTTCATGTGAAAACTGTCCTCTGTATTAATATTAACACAAAACTATTCTCAAATTCTGTCATTCTGAGGTCCAGTTGAGTGTAATACGATTTCTTCCTTTGTCTGCTAACCAGTCATGCACAGGCCCATCAGAAATGGGACTAAAGCTGAAATTGCTTGCTGACTCAGAATATATATATATATATATATATATATATATATATATATATATATATATATATATATGTGTGTGTGTATGTATGTATGTATGTGTGTGTGTGTATGTATATATATATATATATGTATGTATATATATGTATGTGTGTGTATATATACACACACACACACACACACACACACACACACACACACATTAAGATTTTCTGTAGCTAAATGTGCTTTTCAGCCTTTCTACACGTTCAAAAGATTGATGGTAAAAACCTGTTTTCAGTAGAAGCTTTCTTTGGAGCATTCTCAAGCTATAATGAAAATGACTTTAGACACATTTTATGTTCCTGTGGGCTACTAGGGTCCACTGTGTGCTGCCTGACACTGCTTAGATGCCTTCAGCATCTTGGTAAGAACGTCATGCTCTGTATAAGGTCCAACTTTGTGTCTTTCTTCAGGTTTTGCACTGTGCTGGAGTACTGTGAGGGCAATGACCTGGACTTTTACTTGAAACAGCATAAGCTGATGTCGGAGAAGGAGGGCCGCTCCATTGTCATGCAGATTGTCAATGCCCTCAAATACCTCAACGAGATCCGGCCACCCATCATTCACTACGACCTCAAGCCCGGTCAGTCACTTTTTCATATTCAACCCCTTTGTTTTCCTGTAGTCCTCCTTCCTACACCAAGACAGTGCATTAAAAATGCTAATAATATGGCAGAGGGAGGGCTGAAGTGGAAACCAAATGTGATTCTACAAAATAATTCCTTTTCTTTTTTTACTGAGTGGTCTTTTAAAGTTAGCATAATTTCAGAATCAATTCTGATCTTAAGGCTGACAAATTGACAGATGACTCTCCCTTAACATTAAAGTATTTCCCATTAAATCTTTATAGATATATATGTTCACTATATTTGTCTGACTGGTGCTCCATCTTTTATTTGTGTGGGTTTTTTTTAATCATTATTTTGATTGAAATATTTCACATGGTGTCCTTAGGGAACATCCTGCTGGTGAATGGCACTGCCTGTGGAGAGATAAAGATCACAGACTTTGGCCTGTCCAAGATTATGGATGACGACAGCTACAACCCAGTAGATGGCATGGAGCTGACATCTCAGGGAGCAGGGACCTATTGGTACTCATTAAGTTGCCTTTATCAATCCCCTTGGGGAAACTAATTTACTGCAAATTAACCCATATTAACCCACCATTAACCCAATCTCTAATTTTCTTATTTACATACAGACACATACACAAACAGTCTATAGCCCATCTAATGATGACTTCAACGGGATGGCGACAAACTAAAGAAACACATTATCTACACACCATGCCTTTTCTTTGTTTAGCATCATCTGGAAGGAAATAAACGTTGTTTGTGAAAATCCAACTTAATCTATTAGTCTTCACATCCTACCTGTAGTTTTTTTACACAGCTCCCCCAAGCCTTTTCTCATCTTCTCAAAGGTTTGTCTGCTGCGAAGGTTACTTTGGACCATCCACAATCTGCTTGTTTTTCTTCTTGTGTTTAAACTAATTCATTCCGTCATTGTTCAATCTGTGATTGTGTGGCATGCAGGTACCTGCCTCCTGAGTGTTTTGTGGTGGGTAAGGAACCCCCCAAAATCTCCAACAAGGTAGATGTGTGGTCAGTGGGGGTCATCTTCTACCAGAGCCTCTACGGACGCAAGGTACATCGCCATTGGCCATTCATTTTTCCCCGATGAATTTGCTTCTTTCTAAAAAACAATATTCTGAAGTTCAAGGTGGTCTGTGAATGCCTCACTCATTTCTCTATCTCTGTCTATCTAGCCGTTTGGTCATAACCAGTCCCAGCAGGATATCCTCCAAGAAAACACAATTCTAAAAGCCACTGAGGTGCAGTTCCCCCCAAAACCTGTGGTTACCACAGAAGCCAAGGTACGGATGATGCTCATCTCTTGCAAAACTACAAATTCCTTCAGTATACTATAAAAGAGTAAGAGCATAAGCTCAAAATCATGCTAACTAACAACATAATGGGAATACAGACCATACAAAGTGTCATGTTTAAAAGTGGACATTAATTATTCAAATATTAGCAATAAAGCAAGTTGCCTAAGCAGTTTGAGCTGCTATAGAAAAAAAGCTGACCAAATTGCTTATTTTTCTTCTAAACCTAAACAGGCCTTCATCCGACGCTGCCTGGCCTACCGCAAGGAAGACCGTGTTGATGTGCTGCAGCTGGCCAGTGACCCTTTTCTCATGCCACATATTCGCAAGGCCCTAGGCACCGGCAGCACTCCTCTGGCTCCTCCAATGCCCTCCACCTCCAGCTCTTATAATAGCAGCGCCTCCAACTGAAGGGAGCAGTAAGTCCAAAGAGGAGACCTGAGAAGGAGCCACCAGTGGGGACAGAGCTGTTGCACACTGGGATGAAGCGCCCCCTTGGCTCTTTCAGCTGAGGATAGGAGGAAGCATGGTGGGATTTTGAGTGGAGCTGAAAAGGGGTAACAGGGCCACACAGATGGAGCCAAACTGATGGGACGCTATGGGGGAGAGATGGTGTATGTGCCCAATCCCTATGTGGTCTACTTATGAAAAGCCAGTCTTTGGCTGAGGGCTCAGTAGAACCCAAAGATTTGACCATAAGCATGCACTAACACAAATTCAGACTCCACAAAAAACGGACCCCCCCACCCACCCACAAGCACATTTGCTCATGTTGAGGAATATGTTATACAAAATGTGTAGAAAAATCAGCTTTCTGATGTTGTACAACTGACAGGCTAAGGGTTGTGCCATTTATAGGAGATCAACTGCCTCCATTCTGTGGACATTTTATGAGAAATATGCATTGCTGAATTTTCATCCCATATTGCTTGAAATATATCATCTGTCGACTATTTTTCTCAGTAGTGGAATGATTAATTTTTGAAGATGTTTCCCCCTCCGAGTTGTAAAATGGGGCTCATACAGATGGGGAAGGGTGATGACCAAAGTTCAAAGCTTGCCTTGTTGATATGGCACCATTAGAAATTCAGAATAGACTTTTATACAAAAGAGGGGCAGTTCTACAAAGATTGCCTTGTTTTGACTTAGATTAATTTTTTTTTTGATAACTGGAAGTTGACTTCTCAACAGTTCAGTCCATATTTTGTCATGAGATTTCTCCCCCTTTTAATGCTTTTGTTAACTTTACAAGGGGGTTTGACGAATGAGTTGTGAGGAGGGGTAAGAGCCTCAACAGAACTGAATAAGACATCATTAAAACCAACATTTGGTTAATTTTGTGGTTTGCTTTCTTAGGCTCAATATACATGTCATTGAATAAGACAATTATTGCAAATCATGCAATTTATATCAAACAAGCTTATGATACCACAACAAATGGGAATTGTAACCAAGGCTGTTGAAGTACATGGACATACTCTTGGAATACTAAACAATGCCACTCCATCCTTTGGTAACCTCAGTTATGAGTCTATACTCAAATAGCTTACATCATAAAATCAACTCATTACATTCACCAAGTAATCGGCACAATTTTCTCATTGTAGGAAGAACCGGGGAATTACACAGTGATAAGGGTGTGCACTTCATAAGGACCCCTTGTACAGTGATTTCAAACCATGTGTCAGAGTGCCAAGAGGGCAAGCTTCACATTCAGCCAAATACCACAAAAGCATATTTCACCAATTCTCACACCTTTAACCAACGAGGAAATAACTATTTCGGGAAACCAACCCAGCTGGTGTAGTGTTTTGTTGAGATGACAATCTGTATTCTATTGGCACTCAACAAAACCAGTGTACCAATAAGTCTTTTCTACAGTATATATGTGTGATTGGGGGGTAACTGAAACTGCTCACTCAGTTAACATGAAAAAGAATTTTGCTTTGTTAGCTGCTCAGCACCAGAGATAAAACAGGAACAGAAAAAAGGATTGAGGCAAACAGTTACAAAAGCAAACAAAACCAGATGTATATTTGTAGTCGTCACATCTTACATGCTTCCAGAGAAGATGGTGAGATTTTAACTAAAGCCTTTTCCTGGCTCTTTGTCACTTCATAAATCTGTTTTAAACGTTCCTCAATTTTGAATCCACTTCTAGATCTGCACTTGGCAGCATAGTACCTGTGCTCAAGTCATCCCCTTTTTTGAACTTTTCTGAACATATCAAAAATCTGTGCGTAACACGTTGCACAGCTTGAATTCAAGATGGCTGAAATCTAGCCACACGTTTAACTTATCAATTTAGATACTGCCTTGAATAAAGTCCAGACATTCTTCAAACTTTCTGCTCCCACATCTAAAAGAGGAGTCTTAGGCTTGAGAAAAATGTGTGACAAACCTATCCACACTCCATGGACTAGGGATCCAAAGAAAAATAAAAACACAAGGTCCAGATTTCAAAGGGGATTTAACTACAGGAGAGTTAACCTATAGCTTATATTCCAAGGCATCCTCTGGTAGGACTATCGGCTGTAGAACTGTGAGGAGACCCAGGCAAGGCCCCATTTGAGGTTGGTCAGCATGAACTTCAGGGCCTTGGTCCACTGCTCCTCAGAGTTGAACTGGGTCTTGATGGAGTAGGAACCACCACTGCCACCAGTGTCCTCAATCTTCCCCTTCTCCACGTCCATCCTAAGGGGACAAAACACCAGTTGAGAGCTGTCACATAAGCTTGATACAAGGATAAGTGAATGGTCTGATTAGCATGAAGATTATCTATAGAAGTGGTTCTCAACACCAATCCACACAACCCACCATACTGCTGGTTTTCTATTCCAGGTATTCCATGCAGAATATATAAGCAGCAGTACTCTGAGTCCCGAGGACTGGAATTGAACACCACTGACCACAAGATGGGTCAAGGTTTCTCAAATTTCTTACTTAAAGGTCCACATCTGATTTTTATTTAAGGTCTGAAACGATTGGCGATGAAAAAATAACATTTAATCAACTCACTTGTGACTTTTAAGCAACATACATTCAAGTTCAAGACTGTCAAGATAGTCAAAATACATTCGAGCCTAAGGGGAGAAATTGCATTGTTTGCCAGCAATCAGTTGCTTGGACCTAGGCACAAAAGGTGAGAGAGAGAACAAGCACTGATCTATAAACATAGGAGATAGCAGTTGGTTGGTAAGACTTCTTGAAACTTTGTTTTTGAGTTTGATTGGGATTGAATCTGTTGTCAGGCTTTGTTGGAACAAAGCACTTCCTGATTTCACTCTCTGAGCTTCAATAGGTGGGTCAGCTGATGCCGGTCACACCCTCTGTTGTTGCCTTGCTGTGAAAACTTGAAAGAGGTGGGATCAGCATTGATACTGCCTGGTACTTGAATACACAAGCTGTGTGTCAGCCCTCATTGGGTAAAGACCTGTAAGTCTACCTGTGCAAGTCCAGAACAAGGACACCAACTTGTTAGTCCTTTTCTACTATCTATTCACATGTGCTACAAAGACATCCCTGTCATCCAAGACTTTCGGGGAAAAAAAAAAAATCGCATCTGTCACAGACAATGCAACCCTGAGAACCTCTATCAGAAAAGCCTCCTCTACTCACTCCTCCTTTACTCTTGGCCTATGGACTTGCCAATTGGCTGTAAACAAAACAGATTTTATCCAAGTACTTGCTAATCTGTCAAGACATTCAGATACTAGCTCTGACCGAAACCTGGATCCATTCAGAAAACAATGCCACACCAGCCGCACTCTCTTTTGACTCCACTTTCATGCACGATCTGTTCTGTTGGGCGTGGACGCAGTACAGGGCTCCTCATTTCCAAATTTGAAATTCACTAAGCTTTCTCTGCTAAGCAGCAACTCTTCCTTTGAATACCATGCAATCAGGGTTACAGCTCCAATTAAGCTGTTTGTAGCTGTCGTATACCGCCCACCAGGGTGTCAACTGGGGAACTTTGTAGTTGAACTAGACATGTTACTATCGGTCATTCCAGATGAGGACACACCACTGACTGTCATGGGAGATGTAAATATCCATACTGACAAAACCCAAGCAGATGACTTCCTGTCACTTTGGTCCTCATTTGACCTCAAACAGGTCCCCACTCCTCCCACACACAAAGCGGGCAATACTCTTGATCTGATTTTGACTCGGAACGGCTCCACAGCAAATCTGACTGTCACTTCCCTACATCTGTCTGACCAATTCTTTATTCAATTCACGATCACCATACTGGAACATCCTCACGTTCCTCCACAATTGGTCTCCTTCCATCGCAATATCCGGTCCCTCACACCGACTCAATTTTTCAACGAGGTCTTGGCTACTATGCCTCCTCACTCCTGACTTCTTCTGACTGACTTCTCCTCACCCCCTGTCAATGAGGCTACAGACACACTGTTCCTTACTAGCCACCTCTCTTAACCATCAAATGTTCAAAATGGTGTTTAAAATAACCTGATTTCCTTAATAGTAAATTCAAACAAGTTTGTATATCAGCGCTAAACAAAAGGTCTAGACAGGTCCAGGTAATGTTTTATTGCCCCCACTTACCTGGTGAGCATTTTTTTCCACTAGTTAATAGGTTTTGAAAATTTTTTTTTTTTTAAAATAGTTGTATCATGAATGGTTGCAAAGCTATCTAAAGTACACACGTGGGTGGAAAAAAAGCATTTAGACACTTGGACAGAAAGTGTGAAAGTTAAAGTGTAAAGCCATTCTGGTTGCCAGATAACTGACCTGTACGGCAGGCAGAATCCTGTGTCTCCCTTCTCCACTTCTTCTTTGAACTGCTGAACACAGTCCAGAAAGGCCACCATAGCATGGTCAAACTTATTGTCCCAGAAAAACCGCAGGCCACCTGAGCAGTAGAGTGGCAGCTCCTGTACAAATGGGAAATAATTTGGGCATGAGCAGGAGAGAGGCAGCAAGTGAGTGAGTGACTAACTCATTCATTACATCCATCCATCCATTATCCAATCCGCTTATCCGAATTCGGGTCACGGGATGCTGGAGCCTAGCCCAGCAGTCATTCATTACATGATTCCACAAATAAATGAAGCAGGGACTGCTTTATTTAGATATCCCTCACCTTGGACTTGTCAGTGAGTGACTCCAAGTAAGAGTGATTTCCATATGGTACTAGCCGGTATCTGCAGGGAAGTGATGAGTTATCGTTTATTTAAGGTATTAGTTTTTAGGTTTATGTGAATGATGATAAATCACTTAAGAATTACAAAAAAAAAGAGTACAAGAAGTTAATAATTTATGCAAGTAAGATAAAAAAGGTGTTCTTAAAAATATATATATATAAAAAATATATATATAGAATACCATGAGTACCAGCTAAGATACAACTATACTGAATAACTAAATCAGTTCTAAATAACATAAACTACATGTTTAATAGGATCCCTAATATAACAATGAGAATGATTAAAATATCCCTCACGAGTGTGAGAGGGTAAAAGAGTGAGAAAGTGAAACGAGTGACCGTGTAATGTATTCATACTATACACACAGGATGCTTATCTTCCATTTGCTGTTAGCAGTCACTGAGCTATTAAATGTTGAGGGAAACATAACAAAATGATCCCACTTTCATGAGAATGGATTCAACTTTAATAACAGCCAACTAATTAAATAAGTAAACAAAGAAGCAAGCCCTTGTGATTAATTACAGTTTCAAAAACATGAACACATGATGAGGTCATGAAGCCATGTGTGGTGTGCACCTTTGGAAACGCAGGCCCATCTTGTTGGCCAGGGCGTGCAGCAGCAGCACCGTCTGCCCCCAGGCGGCGTTGATCTCATTCCATTCGACAGGGACGCTAGGGAGCCGACCCAGACGGAAGTTGTTGATGGTACCAAACTGACCGCTGTGCCTGGTGGACAGTAGAGGTAGAAACACACCCTTGTAAGATGTCTTTATGTGTGCTCAATAATCCAGGTAAGGAACTCACAGAAAGTTTAATCAGTTCATCTGGACACAACGTTTATTGAGAGAAACGTTTCATCACTCATCTAAGTGACCTCTTCAGTCTCAAATGACTGCAGGTATCCCCACCCTTATAAACAATACAGTGAAATAACGACCGAAAACAATGCTCCGTTTCATATGCAAACTGCAGTGACCATTAACTAGAGTTAAAATGAACTGATTCAACCTTCGTTGATAGAGTTACAATGATATTGTGTAATATTCACAGAGGATTGGGGAATAGATGTAATCACAACATTGTAAGATGGTGACAGATGCACTCCAAAACCCGCTGTGCCAGAAATTGGTCCACCCCAAGGATCAGGTCCCCTAGCACAGAGCAATATAGTGTACGCTGTTAAGTGCCATGAGGATTGCCATGAATTGTACATCAGGGAAGCCAAACAGATGCTGGCACAACACTGACGAGCTACCACGTCAGGCCAGGACTCCGCAGTCTACACCCATCTACAGGCCAGTGGCCACTCTTTCAAGGATGAGGATGTGCACATCCTCGATAGGGAGGAACGCTGGTTTGAACAGGGAGTCAAAGGTCATCTATGTGAAGAGGGGACAACCATCCCAGAACCGAGGATTGGGGGGGGCTACGAGTACATCTGTCGCCATCTTAAAATGCTATGATTGCAACTATTACCCAATCCTCAGTGAATATTACACATTGCATTGTAACTAATTAATGGTCACGGCAATTTGCATATGAAACCGATGGTTGTTTTCAGTCGTTATGCCACAGTATTGTTTATAAGGGTGGGGACACCTGCAGTCAGCTGAGACTGACAAGGTCGATAGGAGAGTGATGAAACGTTTCTCTCAATAAACGCTGTGTCCAGATGACCTACTTCAACTTTCCGTGACACCTTTGTAGAGGACTGCATCCCACTGACCTCTGAACCTTACGCCGTTCAGGGTACAAGCCATTGATTCAGTTTTCCCAACTTATTTGAGCATTCTAGTAATGTGTTTTGTTGCACCATATCAGGTGACTGCAAAGATATGACTGCTTAGCTAATGAGATCGACAATACGTGACCAATATAATGAACAGGGAATGCCTTCACGTACACAGGATCTAAAAAGCACAGGCAAGATGGTGAGCTGAGTCTGGTTTCATTTTAGCTGACATTACTGGAGCAATTGACATTCTGCACAAAAAACCCCCAAACAAAACATGTCTCTCTATTTAGTTTTCTTTGTGCTATATGTTGTGTTTGTGTGTTACCAGATGTGGAAAGTGGCGTTAAAGACATTGGTCTTCTTGAGGCGGTCGAGCTGGAGCTGACAGTAGCGCATCTGATTGTCAATGCTCTTCAGCTCATCATCCAGCTCTAGCTGCTGCCGCTTAAACTCACTGTATTCCTTCTGGTACCTGAAAAACACAAATATGCACACACGGGTATGCACACAAACATACACACAGCCAGACACACACATATACACAAAGAGAAATGTGAACTCAATTGTATTCCTTTGAATGATTTCTTTTTAAGTAACTTATTAGTTGTATTGAAAGTAGCTTGGTTGCTACCTCTTGAAACATCGACATTGCAGACTAAGTGCCTGTTGAGCTGCTCTCATTCCTGAATTCAAAGAAGTTCCACACTGCTGACAATTAAGCTGCTTGTTCTTGTTGAGTTTTTACAACATGTGCCTCACTGCTGCAGTTTGTGGATCATGTCAGTTTACACCTTAACAGAAGACAATGGGGCATTTATAACATCTGTCATAAATGCCCTCAACTTGGTTGGCATGGCTCAGGAAGTAGAGCGGGATGTCAAGTAATGGGAAGGTCGATGGTTTGATCTCCAGCTCCTCCAGAGGGTGTGTTGAAGTGTCCTTGAACAAGACACTGAACCCCTAACTGCTCCTGATGAGCAGGTTGGCACCTTGCATGGCAGCCTCTGCCATCAGCGTATGAATGTGTGAATGGGTGAACGTGAGGCATTCTTTGTAAAAGCGCTGTGAGTGGTCGGTAGACCAGAAAAGCACATATAAATGTAGTCCATTTACCATTTATGACAAGTGGTGTAGCTCGAGTGCAAGGTGGTAAAATTAACAAGGATTGGAATTTTATCGGACTTAATATATCTGACATCAATCAATTAAAAGGAGCCTTGATCGGCTCTGATACTGATCTCAAAATTTGAACTGGGATACCCCTAATAAAAAGAAAAGCATACAAAGACACACACAGTTCCTGAAGAGTAGCGGAAGCATTAAGAGCTTCATCATCATTCAGTATATTAACAGTTTCCACTCATTTACAATCACGATATAATCCCCATCATTCCTAACATCCCTTCCTCCATCCACCCACTCTCCTCAGTCCTACTCACTGGAGCTCCTCCACATTTAGCTGCTGGGAGTGGCTCCTGCCTTGTGCCAGATCCTGGGCCACAGCAGCCCTCTGCTCCTCCACCTTCTCCAGTTCCTGGACTAGGCCCTCCTCCTCTTCCTTCAGATGATGCAACTCCGCCAGTAGGGTCTCCTCTTCCTCCACCTGCAGGTGGGACAGCAGCTCCAAACATTGCCTAAGAGGAGGACATGCATGCACACATGCAACAGACACAATTGCATTGCATTATGGTTATATACATTGACACACCAAAAGAAAGCAAATGCTCCCCTACCAGGCAGTGGCCAGGTTAGTGGCAATGGGCACCAACAGCATTTCACCTCACTTGTGGTTTTCTTTGACTGAAACCCTAGAAAATGTAAAAATGGGCTGTGAGACTTCTTATGTGCAGTAATCTCACTTGTAATTCTGGCATTCATTCTCAGTGATGTTAAGCTGTGTGTCCAGGTGGTCCAGCAAGGTGTCGGTGCATTCCTCACACAGCGGGTGATCAACATCCGTCTGACCAGACATGATGTCAAAAAGGTCACTGGTCACCTGGGAAAGACAGGATGATGGAAGTTTAAGTCACCTGGTATGGTCACACATCACATCTTTAGCACCCACGCCTTTTTAAAGTGCAGCTTACTTACTGTATGTAAGGCTGCATTGACCTTACTAAAATAAAGTGTAGTAATCTGAGTTACTCTAGAGGGGAAACTGAAGTTTGCAGCAGCAAACAAAGTCAGAACAGTGCAATAATGCAGATAAAACAGCACACGGAAAAAAATTACAATAACACAACTGCTTTACAAGGTACATATAGTAAAGTGTGGGCAAGGACACCAATCAGAAATAATGTCCTCTCTCTTTCTTAGTAACGAACAAACAGAGCATAAGTATCCAAAACTGACAATCAACATTTTAATATACTGCCTGGAAGCACTGTTTTAAAAAGCAACAACAAAAAAAAGAAAAAGAAAATTTGACACGGTATAACCATTAGGAATTTTATCAAAACATATTGAGAAAACTGGTTAGGGTCCCATCCCAACACACTAGTACTAAAGAGTCAAAAATAACTGAAATAATCAATCATGAATATAAACTGGAAGTTCAAATATAGCATCATCTTAAATAAAACTGATCACCGGGTGCTCAGCTGTGTCAAAGACCATACCCTACCTTCAGCCTCCTGCTCAGATTTTCCATTGTGCCACCATCTGATGCTTCCCCTATCAGAGTAAAGCTGTTGGCGCTCTCTGTGGACATCATCCTATCAGAAAAGAGCATTTCAGCAGCTCTGTCAGGTTAGAGCCTCTGTGAATGACTTAAACTTGTGTATTTTTGTTAAAATCCAGTATATGTGACCTCATGACAAAAGATAGCAAACATCCACAATTTTCTTACTTCTCAGTTGTCACTGAAATTATTCTGTGGCCAGCATTTTGCAAAGTTTTTGTTACTTAAAGCAAGCATATTCAACTAATATACAGCTGCATCTTCATGGAGGTGGAGATGTGATTTAATCAGTCCCAAGCAAATTAGATTAATTTGGGATGGCTGGTCCACCACCGATCCAGCCACAACATCATAATTAGCATTTTTAAATTCACTTTCAATAAAAAATGCACGTTTATTAGAGATGTCCCGATACCACTTTTTCCACCTCCGATACTGATACTACAGCTTTGGCTAACTGCCGATACCGATATGAATCCAATATTTTGTTTTACTCTTGGACAATTAATTTTCTTCTTCTTTCAGCTTGTTCCCAGTTTCTCAGTTGTCACCACAGTGGATTTTACAGTTTTTACCGGTACCCTGTGAGGGCACAGCACCAATGGCGGCCGTTGTTAACCCGGGCCTCAGCCAATCCTGTATGGAGCCTCGAATGATCCAGTATGGTCTTGTCAATCTGCATACTGACTTGGTAAAATTTTACGTCGGATGCCCTTCCTGACACAACCACTAACCCTATGGACGGGGGCACAGGTAAAGTGCTGGAAGCCATCCCAATATTCATGGACTTACGCCCATGCCTGTCGCTGTCTTGAACAAATAATAATAATGAAAATAATAATAGTGTGATGGCCTGGCGGCTTGTCCAGGGTGTCTCCCCACCTGCCACCCAATGACTGCTTAGACAGACTCCAGCATCCCCACAACCCTGAGACCAGGATAAGCGGTTCAGCTAATGGATGGATAATAATAATAAACAATATATGAAAGAAATTAATTAAAGCCACTTTATTTGACATTGTATTCTTACAATGAATTTGTTCTTTGCATTTAACCCATCCTATTGTATAGGAGTAGTGGGCAGCTGCAGCGCCCGGGGACCAACCCCAGTTCTTCTTTCCATTGCCTTGGTCAGGGGCACAGACAGAAGTATTAACCCTAACATGCATGTTTTTTGATGGTGGGAGGAAACCGGAGCAGCCGGAGGAAACCTACACAGACATGGGGAGAACATGCAAACTCCACACATAAAGGACCTGGGACGGCCTGGGGTTCGAACCCAGGACCTTCTTGCTGTGAGGCAACAGGGCTATCCACTGGACCACCATGCCGCATATATGGAAGCACTTTGCTCATGATGGCAATTTAGTCACCTACAAACATCTCACTCAAATGGAGAAGTACTTCCCCAGTATATAGTCCACAATAACAGTTGGTTGTGGACTGCGACCCTTTATTCAATGAAAGACCAACAAAAGTAAACAAAATCAATACCATCCATCCATCCATTACCCAAGCCACTTATCCCAATTGGGGTCACAGTATGCTGGAGCCTATCCCAGCAGTCATTGGGCGGTAGGCAGGGAGACATCCTGGACAGGCCGCCAGTCCAGCACAGGGCTGATACAGTCACACCTAGGGACAATTCAGTTTGGCCGATTCACCTGACCTATATGTCTTTGGACTGTGGAAACCCATGCAGACACGAGAACATGAAAATGCCACACAGAGGACGACCTGGGATAACCCACAAGGTTGGACTACCCCAGGGTTCGAACTCAGGACCCTCCCTACTGTGAGGCGACCGCGCCAACTACTGCACCATCGTGCCGCCCGTAAGTATTAATACCTTCAAACAATATTAAAATGGGATCTCTGAAAGACGTTAACTTAGTGTAAGTATTACTTGAGCCAAAATGACCCCATGAAAATGGCTGTTCACTCAGGCAACTGCCTGTTGTTGACTGTATCAGCGATCAAACCAAACAGCCAATCAAAAGTCATGGTCAGTACTCAAAGCTGACCAATAAAAAGAGCGGAGACATCAACCAGCCACTGTCTATTCCATCCCCGCCTCCAAATTTTCAAAAGTCAACTTGACGAGTGAGCGAGTGTTGAGCAGCTGCAAGCGCATAGGGAGGGTCGAACGCGCGCTTGTCACAGCTCCATGCTCGTGGGACCGCATCTGTGCACACAGAGCAGAAATGATCCCTCACGAGGATGCCTTTCCGCTTGCAGACACTATTCTGTGTATTCGTATCACGTGCCTGTTTTTTATGTGCATGGGTTTTGAGACTAACTAACCATCATAAGGCTACTACTGTTATCACTTGACAGGCTGCGCCACTTAACCGGATGTCACACAGCACAGGAAGTGCTAATATACAAGCATTTAAGCAATGGTTTAAGCTAGATTTCCCCATGGTTTGTATCGGATAGGTATCAGATCATAATTTTTTTTCTCCCCTTCGACATCCGATCCAGTGTTCTGGGCCAGTATTGGCCTAATACCGATGCCATGGATCGCATCAGGACATCCCTAATGTTTATCATTAATATATGCATTGAGAAAATTTTATTTTTCATGTAACTGGATCTTAAAAAGGCTTAAAATCTATTAAGACAGGAAAAGTCATGTATTGGATCTATTTTTTCCAAGGTCTTTTCTGAATAAATTAATCTTCACTACACACCGTGCAGGCGGGATGTATTTTCTTGACACACCATCGTGCTTAGTTTCCATGAAGGTCTCCTTGGAGCAAAATAAAAATTAAGTTCAAAGGCTTACTTATGTTTGTTGTCAAAAAACATTTTCACCTACAGTAGGGACAAATGTCTGCAGTACACATCAACTCTCTTATGTGTATGATAAGATATTAACGTAATATAAAATGTTAGAGTGACAGTTTGTACAATTACAAATTCAAACATTTTATTAGGGAAGCACAGACAGAAACAAATGGCAAACAGAGAAATAATGAGTACGCCTATGCCTTTTATATTAGTCCTTTAATAAATATGGGTTAAATGGTAAGCAATGACTCTCGGTCAGTGCCCATATTGTAAAATGTTGATTTGAAATAATAACCATGCCATTACTCCTGTCTATTTAGTCTTCTCAGATCAGTGGCATAGACCTTAATGTTTTTCAGACTACCACCTTCCCTTATATGTTCAAAATCACATATCAACGGACACTTGATTTTCTAATGTAACTTCAAGCTCCCATCCAAAGTTCAAGAAAGTTGCAGTCAACTGCCTTGGTATTCTGCCAACTACAGAATACATGTACAACAGTCAAATTGATTTCTTATCAATCAGACACTGGACATGCTCAGAGTAGGCTATTTTATGTAGTCTTAATAGAT
The DNA here is from genome assembly GCF_029633865.1 of Lampris incognitus. Classification (NCBI taxonomy): domain Eukaryota; kingdom Metazoa; phylum Chordata; class Actinopteri; order Lampriformes; family Lampridae; genus Lampris; species Lampris incognitus. The sequence goes on from NC_079227.1 coordinate 17,208,613, forward strand.
AGGCCTTTCCACAGGCCATGGGAGTGCCAGTTTTTTCATCAGTCTTCATCTTGAACAAAGTTAAAGAACATGAGAGGAAACAAGATAGTACTTGATGCATTATGTCATTGGGATCGTTTCAGGCCTACCTCTGGTGCAGTCTCTCCATCACTGCCGTCAGTTTGTTTGCTGGGAGTCACTGTTACCAACGGAGCTCAAGAGAAATAAAGAAAATAAAGTAAATAAATGGTAAGTACAGCTGACCACATGCTGAAAAGCACTGATAAAGCGAAACCTTTGCGAGTAGGCATGAACATGGATGTTGCCCCACGTATAGGCATGAACTCGGCTGTTAACACTGATAAACACAAGCAGACGTTCACTGATACCAATGAGTTCCTGGATGGTGACACGGTCGAGGACGTTGAAGGACGTGTCCAGCTTGAGGGGCTGGCTGCATCGCTGACACACAAAGCTGACCTGCATGGTGGTGCTGGAGGACTTGGAGCCCTCCATCGCTGCATCACAAAAACAAAAGATGTTTAGGCGTGCTATGGGCTTCCTGCACCACATATAAACAGGAAAACAGCAGAATAATCAGTGTGGTTGGCAATTGGAAAAAATGTTAATAAGATGAGTGTTGTTACAAACACGCAGGCTAAAGTTCCCGTAGTGAGTAGGTTATCTGGTGGTCGGATAAATCCAAACGTTCGGCTAACATTAACTTGATGGCGCTTAAAACAAGCTAACAGCGAGCAAGCTATCTAGCTTGTACGCTAGTTTGACAGACCTGGAATTAAATTATATTTTAAAAAAAACCCCATCTTACTGCAAATAATGAAGACAAACGTCTATTAAATATCTCTCAAATGCACACAATAATTCATAAATGACACATCTGATACGACTTCTACATTCCCCTCCTCGGGACTTCCCGTGGACTTCCTTGTTGTTGTTTTTAAGGAGGATGTGACGTCAGCTAAAATTTAGCGGCCAGTTTCGCTGGTTGTACAAATCAAATAAACGGAAAAGAAAGAGTTGTGTATTTGAACAACAGCTTACGAGGTACGGGAGAAATTAGCGAGGAGTGAGTTATTAAGAAAAGGTAACGGCGTGACAGACTGAAAATGAACCAGCGACTCAATGGGAAACACCTGACAGCTGAACTGAAGGTAAAATAAACAAGAGTTGGTGTTAACAACTTTCACCTGCTTGAGTGGCGTTGAGATGTTTATAACAACGAGCGTCGGGAAGTGGTCGGTCTTAAATGTATGAATGTCAAATTTTATGAATGAAATGGGATTTTTTTTATTTTTAATTTTTTGCAGCAGCAGTAATTCAGTGGTCTGCACTCCTGAACAGTAGCTGGCGGTACTGAGTTTTTATGCGTTAGATCCCGATATCGCTCAAACAACTAGAAGAAGGTGCAAGTTGCGGGAAAACTGAAGTTGACGAGCGGAAGGTAGGTAATGACATGAAAAGATTTCACTGTATGGTACAATATATTACCCCTTTCACGCTGGCCAAAAAACCCGCTAACATCCGCCTTTGGTGGCCAATGTGTGACCAAAGGTGGATGTTAGCGGGTTTTTTGGCCAGCGTGAAATACAGTAGCAGACAAGGTTCAGCGAAACAGGAGAAGCCAACATGATGCTACTGGCGCTCTGACAGATACGCTCGAGCGGCTAGCGTCGGTCAGTGCGTTGCCGGCAGCTCTCTTATCGAACTGTTGATTCCTTCTTTCTCGTCATGTTGTGTGGGGTTAGGGTTTAGGTTAGGGCTACGGTTAGGGTTAGAGGAGAGTGTGTTTTATTTTGTGAAGGATTTTGTGTTAATTTTGGTTAGGTTTAGATTATCGTTACGTGTAATAGTTTTAGTTGGGGTGTCTAGACTATGGCTAAATTGTGGGTAAGGTTATACTTGGTTGGATTATAATTGAGTTGCAAGGTTAGGTAGTGTGATTGGAGTTATGTTGTAGTTATGTTATATATATGAATAAGGGGAGGACCCGGAGGGTAAGTCCCACGGTTGTAGGTAGCGTACTCCCCTAGTTGGTTGACCATTAGTCCTCCTGCCTACCTATTCTCCCCAGTCTGACCTCGAGTCATTCCAAAGGGGAAAGTGTGTGTTCTGAGGGGTTTCATGTTGGCTTTGGTTCAATTTTGGGGTTGGGGTTAAATTGTGTGAGATGAGAGCGCTAAGGAGTAAGCGTACTCCACCAGTTGGTTAACTGTTGGCTCTCCTGCCCACTTATCCCTTCTGGTCTGGTTTCGAGTTATTTCAGAGGAGAGAGTGTGTTTTATAGGTGAAGGATTTTGTGTTGGCTTTGGTTGATTATGGTTAGTTTTAGCTTATGGTTATGTGTAATAGTTATAGTTGGGGTGTCTAGATCAGGGGTCGGGAACCTTTTTGACTGGGAGAGCCATAAAAGCCAAATATTTCTAAATATATTTCATTGAGAGCCATATAGTATTTTTAACGTATAATAAATTAAATATGTCTTACTTTTAATGCGACTTCTGGTGCTGCATGGTTTTGCTGATGGCCTTGTAGTCTGGTTCATACGTGGTGAGGTTGAGCTTCATGCAGGCGTTGAGGCTTCCATCAGTTAAACGTGAGCGTAGGTTGGTCTTAATGTTCCTCATATGCGAGAAAGACTGTTCACATGCATATGTAGAGCCAAACATGGTCAATACGGCAATACTCACACGCTGCATTGTGTGGTATGTCACAGGAAGCTCGTTCCAAGTTTTAAGAATCAGCTGGTCTTCAGGTTGAAGATTTTTAATTTCTGTCCACTTGTGTTCCCTCGCCAGCTCTGCTCGCTATCGCGCAAGACTTTCCAACTCTCCATTAAGTGACTTGAACTTACTCATCCACATGTCTGATGCCTTCAGGTCAGCAACTTCCAGCTCAAAGTCTCCGATAGAGACCCCGGGGATGCATGTCAGGTCGATTTTGTCCACTGCACACTCATGTGGATGAGTGATGAACTTGAAAAGACCAGTGCGCGCACGAAATTCTCCAAAACGTGCTTTGAATGACTGCAGGAGATTGAACGTAAAGCCAGCTAGCTGCTGGAGATCCAGATGTTGAGTGGAGTCACTTGCTAAGCATGCATCTCTAAATTGTTGCAGTCTTTCAAAGTGCAGAAGACGACCTGTTTCAATGTCCCTGAGAAAGACTTCCAGCTTGCTTTCAAATGCAAACACTGCTTGTTGAAGGGATGAGATTGTATTTCCAATACCTTGCATTTTCACATTGAGCTGGTTCAGATGGCCAGTTATGTCCACGAGATAGTGAAACTGCAGGAGCCAGTCAGTGTCGTCTAGCTCAGGATGCTTGACGCCTTTCATTTCAAGAAAAGTCCGGATTTCACTCAGGCAAGCTGCAAAACGGCTGAGCACCTTCCCCCTTGACAACCAACGCACGTTGCTGTGTAAAAGCAGACCGGGATAATGATTCCCAACTTCTTCTAACAGAGCTTTAAACTGGCGATCATTTAAAGCTCGGGCAACAATAAAGTTGACCACTCGAATGACCAGAGACATCACCTCGCCAAGCTCCTGGCCACACGTCTGAGCGCAAAGCGCCTCCTGGTGCAGGATGCAATGAAAACTTAGGACGGCTCTCTTTTCATGTTCACAGAGAAGCGCTACAAATCCTTTGTTCTTCCCCAACATACAGGGTGCACCATCAGTACAGACAGAAATAAGTTTATCCATCGGTAGTTTTTTTTCTTTAGCAAACTCCATGAAAGACATGAATAAATCCTCTCCTCTTGTTGTCCCTTTCATTGGCAAAACAGCCAAGCTTTCCTCACGCAGTGTGTCACCTGCAGCATACCTGGCAATGATACTGCACTGAGATAGATGGCTAACGTCTGTTGACTCATCTAACGCGAGAGAAAAGTATGTCCCGGCGTTTATGTCCTTAATTTGTGTTTCCTCGACTTGATTTGCCATCATGATGCTACGATCGTGCACAGTTCTTGCTGACAGGGGCATGTCTTTTATTCGTTTGATTATCTTGTCTTTATTTGGGAAGTCATCAAACAGTTCATTGGCCACATCAAGCATGAATGTTTTGGCATACTCGCCATCTGTGAATGACTTTCCATTCCTTACTATTGCCAAAGCCCCCGCAAAGCTAGCGGAATTCCCGTCACCTTGCTTGGTTCACACACGTAGTTGCTGCTGACTCGTCTGCACTCTCCGCTGTAGCTCCTCGCATGCCCTTTTCCTGCTGTCCCCCGCTGGATATTTCGATGCAAATGAAGCATGGTGCGTATCGAAGTGCCGCTTTATATTTGACCGTTTCATCGATGCAATTTTATCATTGCATATTAGACATACCGCAGATCCTGCTCTCTCCACAAATGCAAATTCCTCTGTCCACGCAGCCTGGAATGCACGGTAATCATCGTCTTTTTTTCTTTTCGCCATCTTTTCCGTTACGAGGGTTGAAGCGGATAAACTAGTTGGCTATCTGATAAAATTGATTTCTTCACCTTTACAATGACCCGGACATGCTCGCGAGCCATTGGTTCCCGACCCGACCCACGGGTGACCCGTGACCCGTGAAATTTATCTTCAAAACTAATTTCTGTTTACTTTAAAATGACACAGTATTATTAAGAAATATCACAAGTATTTTAAAATCAGTTCCAAACTGATTTTTTTGAAAAAAAATTTTTTTTCAACTCAAAATTGTCTGGGAGCCATATGCCGTCACCGGAAGAGCCATATATGGCTCGCGAGCCATAGGTTCCCGACCGCTGGTCTAGATTATAGGGCTGGGTATTAGCAAGGACCTCACGATATGATACATATCATGATACATGGTTCACGATACGATTGTATCACGATACATTGCGATACATGGCAATACTCTACATAATTTACTGAAAATTTAAAAATATTGCTGAAAATACAACTGGCTGTGTACCACCTGCGTAGTCTAATATTTATATCACATTATGTTTTCATAACTGACAAATTGAGTCAAAACTATTTAGATGAAAATGTCTATTCCAATTGATTAGAATGGAAACACAACATATTCACTGTGGGCTGACTATGAACCTATTTGACTATCAACATAAATAATACTGAACACCAACCAAAACCCTTAAATCTAGTGAGGAGATTTAAGCTCTGGGAGCGGTATTGAATTTTCAAGTACAGAATATATCTGAGCTGCTGAAATAGGGCCCTGTGATGGACTGGCGGTCTGTCCAGGGTGTCTCCCCGCCTGCCGTCCAATGACTGCGGGGATAGGCTCTAGCATCCCCGCAACCCCGATTGGGATAAGCGGCTTGGATAATGGATGGTTGGATGTATAGTACAGCCAACTGTGTTATGAAACCAAGTTATTACGTGAGTCTTTTGTCATTGTTATCACTATGAGTTTTTGTATTTGTGTTAACTGCACCATTGTTTCTACCTATCCTTGTCTTTCAGGTGCAAATGCTGGTGAATGTCAATGTCTGCATGGGCCCTAACACCTATTTGATCGTCTTTGTTTAAGTCACAGGTACCGATATTGATTCTGCATTTTGCATGTCATAGATCAGAGATGGGCAACATGTTCCAGAAAGGGCCGCAGTGGGTGCAGGTCTTTGTTCCAACCAAGCAGTTGCACACCTGATTCTATTAGTCAACCTTTTCTAAGGACCTTGATTTGTAGACTCAGGTGTGTAACTGCTTGGTTGGAACAAAAATCTGCACCCACACCGGTCCTTTCTGGAACATGTTGCCCATTCCTGTAATAGATGAACATCTATCATCATGTACCTTGGACCATCCAGTTTGTTTTGCTTGAGTATTCCTCCCACAGTGTCATGTTCTGTGTAGCTATTATGTATGTACAAAGAGCTGTAAAGTTTTGTTTGTTTTAATCTAAATAAGTAATTTTAAAATGGAACTAAAACGAGAAGCCGTCTGGTTTAGTGGGACTAAGCTCAGTAGGAAGTGTCACCTTGTAATTTTCACAGAGTAAGGAAGATTTCTTGTTAAAGGCAGACTGAAAGTCATTGGATTCAACTCTTCATGTCTAAACACGGCAAAATAAAACATTCAGCAATATTTTTACTTGTAAATGACTAATAACTTGTAAATGACCAATGACTATTTCATGAGATGACCTTTTGAGTGACAAAATAAGGGTTGGTGAGGGTGGACAGTGTTTCCTAAATTGCTGATTTGACTGATTGGCTGTCTGTAAATGAGTGTGTCGGATGGCGTCATGAGAATCAGAAAAAAGATTGGCTGAAGCTGAAATAGGGGGGCGCTCTTAGAAAGAGAAAAGTCGGGGAAAAAAAGAACAAAATTCTATATTGTTTTGGTGTTTGTTCATTATTATTATTGTCAAGTTATTTAAGAAAATTTGCTTCAGCTTCTGACCAAACCTGAAAAAGGCCTTAGCCAACTACAGGGAATGTATGGCACAACTCAAACAGCAATCTTCTTTAGTCTTCTTTTGTGTTTTATTGAACTGTTTCAACTGTCAAGCTTTCTGATGATTGCACTGTTAAGAGTTGTGCTGCCATAGATTCCCTGTGGTTGGCTAAGGCCGTTTTCAAGTTTGGGCAGAAACTGAAGCAAATGTCCCTAAATAATTTGACAGTTGAAAACCAGTGGCATCCCTGTAGACGGCCAGCAAGATGAAGCCCTCCCCACTTCGATTTTGGTTTAATTGCGATTCGTTGGCTCTCAACTAGCACGCATCCGCAGCTCACACCACCCTCTCCGTCTCTCCCGTCGTGAGCTCCTTTTATTTTCCTTCTTCTTTGTGAATGATTGTTTTTCTTCTTTGTGGCCTATGCACGACAACCGCCAAACTCAACTTCCTTCCGTGTCAAAATAAAAGCCGCCGTTCATTTAGGGCTTGGCAGCACACCTCCCACTTGGGCTCCTGATTACTGAACCTAAGGAGGTCACATCACTATTTCCCTGAGACTGACGAGTCTACTCTTTGTGTCTCCTTGACTGGAAGAAGGACAACCAGAAGCCCGATGTCTCTGTCTAGAATTGTGGCAGGAATCTTGTTGGTGGGCTTCTTCCCACGTCTGGCGCTCCTACCCATGGTTTTCTCATGAGCCGGTTTCTTTTTTTATTTTTATTTAAGTCGTTATTGAGTTTCTTTAAGGAACATTGACACAAATGAAAAAATACAAACACCAAAACAAAAAAAGACAAAAAACAAAAGGCAAACAAGAACTAAAACAGCAATGACTTAAAAGCACAGTGTCATCGCTGCAACATTCATGACATTAATGATTCAAAAGACGATCAGCACATCATCAGTCCTTGAAAGAGTCACCAAGTGACCTATTCTACAGCTCGAACCAACCTGGAAACCAAAGAAAACTCCCTGTGGCACAACCAGAGCAAACACGAGAGCTAGGTTCAAGCTAGAGCAAATGCTCCTTTGGATATCTTGGGTAAACACGACCTATCAAAGATGCATTTTTTTTTCCAACTTGATAGCCAGCATACATAAATAGATAATCTTGGTACAAACATCCAGAATGACAATGCATCCACACATAATCCATGATACACCTTAAATGAGCTGATCTGACAGATTAGATAAATTTGAATATTCTTTACCAGGTTCATCTAGGAAAGCATTTTTGGGAATGTCTTTGCTCTATATGCTGGTGTTTTTGGTTTTTTTCTTTTTTCTTTGTGGGCGCCTTTCAGAGCACTCAAGGACATCTTACAGAACACAGTTAAAAAACAAGCAGCATTGTATCAGACAGCATAAAATCAAAACAAAGCAGGGTAGACGATAAAAAGTTATGCAACAGATAAGTATAAAATCATTATCAGCACAAAACTCAATGAAGCGTGGATCAGACGGAATATGCCAGTTTGAAAAGGTACGTTTTGAGATGGGATTTGAAGGTTGAAAGAGAGGCAATGTTGCGAATATCTTGTGGGAGAGAGTTCCATAGGCAGGGGGCAGAATGACTGAAGGCTCTAGACCCCATGGTAGTCAAGCATGCAAATGGTGTAGCAAGTTGGAGAGCAGAAGAGGATCTGAGAGTGCGGGAGGGTGTGTGGATATGAAGGAGTTCAGAAAGATATGAATATAAGATATGAGCTAGGTTATTAAGGGCCTTAAAGGTGAGAAGCAGTATCTTGAAGTCAATACAGTATTTAACGGAGCCAATGGAGTTGCTGAAGAACAGGAGCGATATGATCTGTGGAACATACAACATAATCATTGATTTGTGAAAATAAATTCAGGCCTATGGGGTGCTATATAGTTAAGCCATTGTTTCTAGTGTAAAGCAAGTTGTTCCAATTTATGATTGACAGATGCTGTTATCTTCTCCATTTTAAAAATGCCCATTATAATTTCCATCCATGCATTTAAAGTTGGGCTCTCCTGTGATAACCATTCCCTAATAAGAGTCTTCTTACCAGCCGCCAGCAGTATATTCATTAAAAAAAAATTTTTTTTCAACCATTCTTGAGGTATATCCCCAAAATATATGGTCTCACTTTCTAGGGGTATTTCACATTTAAAAATGTCTTGTAGGGCATTGTGATCACTCTCCAATAGTCTTTAATAACGGGGCAATCCCAGAAAATATGGTAGTGGTTTGCATTTTGGTTTCTTCAGCAAATAGGGAGGTTACTATCATAATGGGATTCCTGGGAGGGTGTAATAAAATATCTTATCAGGTTTTTCCAACCAAACTCCCTCCATTTCTGTGAACTAGTACACTTCCATTGATACCTCCATATTGTTTTCCATTCTCCCTCAGATATAATTGTCCCTCCTCTCTCCCATTTTGTTTTAATGTATAACGTTGAATGTGTTTTAAGATTTAACAGACCCTTATATGTGCATGAAATGATTCTATCAATATCTGAATTATATGCTTTTCTAAACAGTTCTGTCAGACATGTACTTGCATGTAAAGTGAGCAAAGAAGATAATCTCTGACCCCTCACATCCTGCTCATCACCTCTTCCAGCTCCTTCCCTCAGCGGGAGGCAATACAAGTCACTGTCCACTAAGACTAAACGCTTCACAGTTTTTTTTCCTTAGCTATCAGCACTCTGAATTTGTCACTATAGTCCCCTCCTCACACACCACTGGCATGCATACTATCATTCACCTGAGGGAGTTGTTCCTTATCCGATGCGAGAGTCTAAGGACAGGATGTTGTATCGCTGTAAAAGCCCCTTGAGGCAAAGTTGTAATTTTTGATATTTGGCTATACAAATAGAATTGACTTGACTTGACCTAATTGTTGTGCTTAATGTTTGCTATTGTGTGACTGTATTGTTCATGATAATATGTGGAGTGTCTGCTGTCCATGGATGTGTTATGCTGCAGAGTTTAACATGATGTACCAAAAACAAATTACACCGGCCTTGGTTGTGTGGTTAATAAACAAGCTGATCTTATCTAATCTAAAATCCACCTTCCTAGATTTTTCTGCCATTTTGAATTTTTTGAAAAACACGTTTTTGATGTCTCCTCCTAAACCATAATTCCGATTGCTACCAAATTTTCTGTGGTTCATTGTTGGACCAAGCTTATAAAAAATTATAAAGCTTGTTGATATCTTATATGGTTTTCAAGATATTGACCAATCAGGAACACTTGTCCACAGCAGTGCAACACAAAGACAAAAACACATATCCAGGAACTACAGGAACTTCTAGAACACACATATCCGAACTAACACATATATCCAAACTAAATTTTTTTTTAAAAAATTCACTGTCCAAGGAAACGAACGCCAGCCAGGATGACTGTTGGAACTGCCAGTCTGCATGGGCTAGCAGTTAGCTTAGCCTGCCCCGCTTCCGCGTCCTGTCAGACTGCCCTCGGTGCTTACTCCTTGGGTGTAGCTATAGGCAGGGCCCGTGGTCCTTGGGCCCACTGGACGCAGCAGACCAGGCTCCCCCAGCTGATCCAACACCAGCTCTCCCAGCCAGACACTCTTGACACACCTCCTTGCACTCTACACGACGACACAAAAAACACTACAGGCAAGGCCGCCACCAGACCGCCCTCGGTGTTATCAGAACCACCGGTTTGCGTGGGCTAGCAGTTAGCTTAGCCTGCCCTGCTTCCGCGTCCTGTCAGACCGCCCTCGCTGTTACTTCCTCGGTTACAGCTCCAGGCAGGGCCGTGGTCCCTGGGCCCACAGGACGCAGAAGACCAAGCTCTCCCAGCCGATCCAGCGCCAGCTCTCCCAGCCATCAAACGAAGACAAAACTTAAAACGCGGACGTGGACAAAGACACTGCATGGACGGTACTGGATGAGGCTGCTGCAAATGTGAATTTGCGCTGCCATCTTCCCACACTGGAAACAGGCTCAGTGAAATTCAAAAGGGTGTGGTTCAGCACATAAATGGACCAAAGTCCATCAACCATCAAGCCAATCATCACAAAACTTGCAGGATACGTCCACATCACATAAGTACCTGAAACATACCCTGAAAGTTTCATTCAAATCGATTACTAGGGGTACTACAAATGCAAAAAATGGATGTGGCATAGATTGTTTTATTAGCCACACGACCAAGGCCAGTGGAATTTGTTTTCGGTACACATTAAACTCTGCAGCACAATACATACATGGATAACAACAGACACTCCACATATTATCACGAACAATACAGTTACACAATAACAGAAATAAATATATCACGCATAACAATTAGGTGAATGGTGGTATTTATGCCAATGGTGTGTGAGGAGGGGACTATAGGGAGGAATTCAGAGTCCTAATGTCTAGGGGAAAAAAACTGTTTGTGAAACGTTTAATCATAGTGGACAGTGACCTGTAGCGCCTCCCTGAGGGAAGGAGCTGGAAGAGGTGATGAGCAGGATGTGAGGGGTCGGAGATGATCTTCTTTGCTCGCTTTACAGTCTGGTTAGTATGTAGAGATTCAACTGAGGCGAGTGGGTTGCCTGTGATTTTGGATGCCTTGTTGACAATCCGCTGCAGTTTTTTCCGTGTTTGACTGTCCGTGCCACCGTACCATACTGTAATAGAAGATGTTATGATGGATTCGATAATGGCTGAGTAAAACGGAACAAGCAGTTGATGTTTGATCCGGTATTTTTTTAAGCTGCCTAAGAAAGTAAAGTCGTTGTTGAGCTTTTGCAATGATGTGTTCTGTGTTCATTTTCCTCTTCACGTTATTGCTGATGTATGTTCCAAGGAATTTAAAAGGGTTGGTGATGGTGATGGGGTCTCCGTTCATTTGTATGGGTCTTTTAGGATTCGGCATGCATCGGAAGTCAATAATGAGTTCTTGGGTTTTGGCTGTATTAAGTAGAAGACTAAATCAGAAATTGTTTGTCCAGTCATTACAAAACTTTCAGGATATGTTCATAATAACTTTGAACCACTTGTGTAAAACTGTTGGGGGCGCCACCAGTTCCAAATGCATGCATTGGCCTAGTGCAAATGTAGCCTTTAATCAATGACAGCTTGTTCAAGCATCACCAAACTTGGTGGATATTTTTAATTAAGCTGTTGAAGCTTTCAGCTTCTAACGGTCTTTGTTGGCTCGAACCCTCGAATCGCCGCTTGCAGCTATCTTTTTGTACTTTTGTTTTTCCAGTAGAAAGAGACTACAAAATGCTTGATGATCAAAATAATGTGATGATGCATGATGATAATATCAATATAGTATGATGTTAGAAAATATTTGTGTTTCAGTCCAGCTTTAACAATTGACAACATAGTTATAATGCTTTAGTCAGTGTTTTGATAGTCTGCTGATCTATTTGTTAAGCTATTAAACTGTCAACCCAAGTACTGTAGGTGAACAGTCACCATTGCTCATTTCCCCTAAAACCTAACATTACAAGCTGTAAATGCAGAAATACCCAACTTCACAGCTATACCACTGACAAGACTTACTTGGATGAATTGCAAAAATCTATTCAGTTTAGTCAAGAGTTAGACATTTCAAATCTGAGATGTGGTTGGTCAATTGCTTTATCAACCGGGATAGGGTCAACTCGATTCTGGTTAGATGATTTTGCAGTATAAAATGAAATTACAACTCTATGTAGATTAAACCAAGCACCGGGCATGTTTTCTAAATGCTGTCATATTTATTGGAAGCATAAAGCAATAACAAATTTAATTCATTTCATCATTATGTGTTGGATTTCCTTTTTATATTTGAGGGTTACACTTTAAAATAAAGATCAGAAAATGGCAACAGAGAAAGTTAACAATGACAACTGCTACTAGAGAAGAATGTTGTCATAAATAAAATCAGGCTATTGGTTAGAACCACTAAGTGCTCCGTTTTTTTCATGTGTAGGCTTTGAAAAGATAATGGAAACCCCGAAAGCAGAAGAGGTCAAAAAGGGGATTGCAGTCCTCTGGGAGAGCCTCCAGTGTCCTATATGGTGAGTGTCATTAAAACAAAGGGTTACCGAAATTGACTATTTATGATAAATGACAAGACATAGTCAATTGTGTCATGCAGGCTAATGATCTTATTATTTTCCTTTTCAACTTTTTTTTCCCATTTATAGTCTGGATTTGATGACCATACCTGTATCTACAAAGTGTGACCATCAATTTTGCAAGTAAGTTGCCTGTAATCTAATATCTCCTTATAAAAATGCATCAATTATTGATATTTCATGATATTTTTGTCTCCTTCCCAAACTAGATTTTGCATATTGAAGGTTTTGGACACCATAAAAGTAAAAAGAGAGGCTAACTGTCCGGTCTGCAAGATCAGGATTACTAAACGGTACAGTGTGATGCACCAAATAAAAGTATAGCAATTTATGAAGTCAATGATGATAATAATAATAATGATAATAATACCTTTTATTTATAGAGCGCTTTTCAGAGTACTCAAAGATGCGTTACATAAGTTAAAATGAACATAAAAAGCAACACAACATTAATCACACATTTAAAACAATCCTGAAAGGTGAGTTTTGATTAATAATTTGAACGTGGACAGATTGGTGCAGTCTCTGATGTGTTTGGGGAGTGAGTTCTAGAGGGAGGGAGCAGCTATGGAGAAGGCTGTGTCACCCTAGGTCCAGTGCTTGGTCCTGTGTGGTGGAGACAGGAGGTTGGAATTGGAGGAGCGAAGGCTGCGGGAAGGAGTATGGTAGTGGAGCAGGTCAGTGAAGTAGGAGGGGGCCTGTTTATGGAGGGCTTTGTGAGTGAGGAAAAGAAGTTTGAATTGGGTCTGTTTGGGACAGGGAGCCAGTGGAGGTTCTGGAGGACATAGTCATCATTAGCAGTCACTCGGGGTTGAGTATGACTGTCCTCCTTGTAGGTCCTTGTAGGTATCCTTGTGGGAGGACACCTGCACATGACAGCTTTTTACGTGGAGAGGCTGATGCGCCTGCAGCCACCACACAGTCCTTGGCAGGAGGTGGCCAGAGTCCAATGGCATGGTGAACTAAGACGATTGGGGACCACCCTCTGTTGCAGCCTTCATGCGCCTTCACTGAACTTTGACAGGGGCTGAGTGGGAAAGGGGGGGCAGATGGGGAGGTGGAGAGGGTGGAGGAAGTGGCCAGGTGGTGTAGATGGTGTCAATATTAGTTTGGAAAAGTGAAAGTAAAGAGTTGTACTTGTTAACTGTGAAGGAATTGGAGGTACTGTCTGGGTTTGAGAAGTTTTTTTATTGTGGAACAGAGCCTTGGGGTTGGTGGAGCCAAAGTGTATGAGGAGTGAGTAGTAGGTGGACCAGGCTGTGATGAGAATGTCTTTGTATTGTTGAAGGTAGTCTGTGTAGGCTTGGAGACATGCTGTTAAAATAGTTTTCTTTTAGTGTTTTGAGCTGGCATTTACATAATTTCATTTGATGGAGTTCAGGAGTATACCAGGGAGCTGAGTGTGTGAGTAAGACTATTCTGGTTTTGATGGGGGCCAGCTGATCAAGATAGGAGGAGAGTGTGCCATTATAATAATTGACAAGATCGGAGGGATTATAAAACAGCGGGGGAGGGGAGGCAGACATTTTTTTGGAAAGAGAGGCAGAAAGAGCAGAGGGGAAGATAGATTTGAGCTTTCTTAAGTATATTTTGCTTTTGACTTTTGGGATGGGGATAGGGATGTCAATGTCTATGGTGATTCCCAGGTGGTCAGTGATATTGAGGTTAAGGCTGGAGAGCTGATGTATTGTGAGACAAGTGGAGCAGACAACTTCCATATCTGCTCCACTTTGATGGTTTATTGTTGAAAAATTTTGAGCATGTCAATGAAAAGTTGGTGATTTTTAAAAAAAAAATTTTTTTGGCAGGAGTTTGCAGGATAGCCCTGGGTTTCAGAGATTAATAGCTGGATTGCAGGATATGATACGGGCCTATGAACAAGACACTTGCTCAAATTGTAAGTCTACATCAGTTTCTCAGAATACAGAACAGATGTTGTTGGAATGACTTCCATGTCATTATGTTATAACATTACCTTTATTTTCTTCAGACTTTACTGGATTGTCCCTGCAAAGAAGACAACAAAAGTAAGAAACCAGAACAATTTAGATTAATTAGATTGATTTAGATTAGTGTATACTGTTCGGAATGACAGCTGTGTTAGTTTACTTGGTCACACTATGTTGTGTTATGTCATCTCGCAGTTAGATTGCTAAATTTGTTGTGCATTTTCTTTTGCTTAGTGTTACCCAGGAAGAAGATAAGGAACTTCTCCATAATGGTCTGTCAGGAGGCACATCTGGCACTGGTCTTGAAGATGAAGAAAATGAAAACCATAAGAGTCTTCAACAATCTAACTCTTCAACGATAGCAGGTAACATCCTCAGTTCTGCCACTGTGTCTGACACCCTGTTACAATTTCCTGACGAAGGATTTTAGGGTCAGGAATGGATTTTTTTCCAACTTAAATCCATTGGCAGAGAAGACATCATTTGAAATGACATTTTTGAAAGAATTCCTGGGTGAATGAGAACAGAGGAACTTGTTTACTTGTATGAATATATCATATTAGTAATGTGTAATGTTGTGTTAATGTTTGATAGCAAAATAACTAACTAGACATAGTGTTTCCATACAATTTGTTATCCAAGTACGCTGACATTGTAGTAAAGCTGTGGCTTGCAGCCAACTCCAGTCCTATTATTCATGGCCACATATCAGTTCTTTAATTTGCATGTCCTTTTAGCTCATGTTTCTACACTTTTCTGTCTAAATAATGCTGACTTTTGTAAACCATTGTATCACTCTTGAAAACCCTGCAGGTACATTGTTTTGGGGATATATTCATGAAGGACATTGAGAATTAATATGTATTTAAAATCACAGAAAGTTGAATCAGTTCATCTGGACCAACGTTTATTGAGAGAGAAACATTTCATCACTCATCTAAGTTACCTCTTCAGTCTCAACTGACTGCAGGTATCCCCACCCTTATAAACAATACGTGGCATAATGACTGAAGACAACGATCGGTTTCATGTGCACATTGCCGTGAACATTAACTAGAGTTTCAGTGGCAATGTGTACTATTCACATAGGATTGGGGAATAGTTGCAGTCACAGCATTGTAAGATGGTGACAGATGTACTCTTATGTCCACCCTCTGTTCAAGGATGGTCGTTCCCTCTTCACATAGATGGCCTCTTTGACTCCCCATTCAAACTACTGTTCCTACTTATCAACCGACCTATAGCGGTTGACCTATGGCGCCATTGTAAAATGGTTCCCTATCTATTGCCATCTTACAATGCTGTGTCCAGATGAACTGATTCAACTTTTTTTGATTTTCTTAACTGGATATTGAGCATGCATAAAGACATTTTGTACCTAAAATATTATTCCAGAGGTTAATATTTAGAGTATTACACTACATATATTCAAATATATTTGAAATTACTTGGTACCACAAAATAGAGGTAAAGGGCATGACTACTATTGCACTTGTAGTGAGAACAGCACAAATAAATGGGAAAAAATGAATAATATTGTCATTGTAACTTTTTAGTGGATGTTTCATATGTGCTGCTGAAGCAAATTTTCATTCAAGGCTATTTTTAGACTCCCACGTCCAATATACTTTACATTTAATCAATATTTTAATTACAATACTGACACTGATTCCATGTAAATATGGAACATTATATGATGGCTTATTTTGGCAGTGTTTGTTTTGAAATGCTTACTCACTATTCACCCATTTTAGCAAACACGCATAGTAGGTGTGAGGTTCATCCTACTGATACAGCCAAGTTCAAATATCTAATAAGTAATTTTTAATTGGGACACTGACGACATTTTGATTTTAAGTGCACACATTTTTACCTGTAATTGAGGCGTGCTAAATCTGTGATATTGGCTGAAGTAATAGAAGATGTAATCATGCCTCAAATGATTCCATTTTAGTGAAAAAATATGTTCCTCTCTAACTGGGTAATTATTTGATTCCCCACCCCTATGTTTTCTCTTTAGCAAAACAGGGTTTTGCAGAGCTGATGGAACTTGAACACTCAAGGCCTTTCAAAGGCCAAGACAGTGGACTTGGTGATGCTTCGCTGTTGGAAAACAAAAATACAAGGAGCAACCCTACCATATATTACGAGAAGCCAGAAACAGAAATTTTAGAAGTTGTAGAAAAGGCAACATCACAGCCTAAAATTAGGAGCAAAAGGAGACTCACCCAGTTTATGAATCCCTCGTCTAGCCTGATATTAGTTCCAGATGAGGAGCTTCCCCAACTGTTAAGACGGTCTTCAAGGAATGTAAAAAAAAAAGATGATGTCGAGGAGAAACAGAAAAAAAGTCTAGAGAAAGTGTCCGAGTGGCTGTCGAAAGTGCCACAGTTTATGGAAGAAAATTCTGAGCTTGGTGGAAAAACTAAAGACACTTTTGACTCTGAATTTCCTGCTTCTCTTAGTGAAAGCAGTTTTTCCTTCTCAACAGAATTAGCTGAGAAAGATAATAATGATATAAAGCCTGCAGTGTGTGCTAAAAGCCTTGAAGAGCAGGTGTTTGGGGCAGTCTACAAGCGAGAACGAAGGAGCAAGACCTTCTCGGCACAACCAGCAGTAGTGGTAGATCCACCTGCACCCTCCCTGCTTGAAGATACTCAGACACACAAAAGGAAGAATCCCAAAACGAGAAAGAAAAATATTCTCACTCCTACTGATTTTGTCAAAAAATCCTTCTCTGAGGGTGAAGAAGAAAGGACTGTGCCAGGGGAGGATCCGCCACAGGGAATAGAACATGAAAATAATACTGCCAATGGTACTTCAGCAAAACAGACATGTGCTGACTTAAATGACAGCTTTAAAGACACTAACACACATCAAAAAGACTTGGAAAAGTTGCTAGAGAAGGACCAAAATAAGAGAAAAGATGAAGCGGGCAATTCGGCGTTTGAAATTATGCCACATCGGCCAGATAGAAAGTCAGCAAAAACAATGCATAACATCATGCAGGATATTGATAGTGATCTGCAAGAACATGCTAAGGTACAGGTGAAATGCCCAGAAGGGAGGAGAACCTGCAGAAGGAAAAACCAAAAGGCCAAGCTGCATCAGGGCAAGTCTGCCAGAGTGCCTGAGCCCCTTGTTTTTGTTAGTGTTGGAGAAGGAGCATTCAGTCCTGATGAGACAGTCAAGGGTAGACCAAAGGTGGAGGAAGTCCAAGAACAAATTGAGAGCTTCCCTAGCAGTGAAGACCCCGAAACGCCAGTAATGAGGGGCACTAGGAGAAGTAGAAGACTTAAGCTCGTCATTGAGGAAGTTCAGGAGAGTGACGAGAGTCACAGAAGAAAAGCATGTTCCCCAAAACATGTGAAAGACAATGTACCTGCAACACACAATGAAGTAAAACAATTTGAGGAAGCCAAAGCAAGTACATCATATGCTATGGCGTTTTACCCAAACAGAAATCCTGCACAGGGTGCTAGAAGAAACGGCTGCATCTGTGATGAGGAGGACATAGGAGGAATTGAGTCTAGTGAGACTACAGCTACTAATTTAGCAGCAGCAGAAGCAGTTAAACCTTCTGAAGAGTCCATTGCTGAAGCTAATCCACCCCCAATTGACACTCTGCTTGAGAATGATCCATTAAAGACATCCGCTTGCCATGATAAGTGCGTTGAAATGCAGGAAGAGGAAGACAAGAATGACAGCGAGCTGGACCCAGAACAACTGGTCAAGAGCTTCAAAGTGGCGAAAAGGAGATCTTTCCTTCTTAGTAGTCCAGACGTGAAGAAGATTAGTCTTAGAAGTCTTAGTTCAGACAAAGAAAATCTACAGGGGGCTAAAACAGAGGAAAGCTGTGATGTTGGTTCTGAAACTGCAGCTGCAACCAATCAGGTTTTCAGAAACGTGAGGGAATGCTCTGTCTTCCACCGGCAAACATTAAGAAAAACTGAAAACTCATCTTGTAGTGATTTGTTCCCTCCTTCAAACGCACCCAGCAGTGAGCCAAACGTACCAAAACTTACACCTCAAATAGATTCAAAGGAAATTTTTGACAAATCGGATCAAATGATGGTTGATGAATCAATCGATGCAGGTGGGGAGACTCAGGATGATGCTTTGATCTGTCTGTCTGGGAACACTGTTAGCAGTGCTCTCAGTCCAAACAAAGTGGCAAAAAGTCAAATAGAAAACATGCCTTCAGCACCTGAACCAGTAGAATCTCAATTACTCTTCACAGGCTCTGGTGTCTCTGCTGAAGATATGCCCTCAGTACCTTCAAAACATTCTCACATCATTGAAAAGCAACTAGACTGTACCATAAGTGAATTAGAAAAAATGAAGCAATTGGATGTCAAACCTAGAGTTTCATTGGACACTACAGCTGTCAATGACAGAGATTGTAATGAAAACTCAGTTGGACACATAAGTACAGAAGCCTCCCTAACTCCCGATGGCCTTGTATCACCAGCTGTTCAAAGAGTTCATCAAGCAGAGGCAAATGACCAGGGAAGTTGTGAGCTAAGTGGCCATTCCCTCATTAAATGCAATGCAAGGAGAAGGGGAAAATCTCAAAAGCTAGAATCATCTTCTGACTCGGAGGATGGTAGTGATGGGGAGGACCAACTGCCGCCTTTAGCGCTTATTTTTCAAACTTCTGCTATGGAACAGGAGTTGCTTGACCACCAAGCCCAGGATCCAGGAGGCTCCAAAAAAGCTAATAGATGTGAGGGCGCATGTGTTGCTGCTGATGCAGGGGAGGAGCAGAGCCATCTACCTGCATGCCCCGACCCTGACAGTGTTCATTCCAGCCAAGCCTCTGTGGACTTGTTTGGTACACCTGATGAATGTAAGTTGATTTTAATTGAATTGAACCTGAATTTGTTTTGTTTTTTTTAAATTTTATGATGTGTTTTTAGGGGCTTTATTTTAAGGAGAATGAATAATTCCTGAAACAAAAGGCAGCAAGGGCTGGCTTTATGCTAGATATTGGAGAGTAGCCAACAAACACTGTGGATGTGCCTTTTGGCAAGGCATTGAATCTGCTCTGTGGGTGCTGATTTGCCGTGGGTGTGCATACTGCACTTGTTTGTTTGGGAAATCCTGCTGTGTATGTATGTATGTGTGTGTGTGTGTGTGTGTGTGTGTGTGTGTGTGTGTGTGTGTGTGTGTGTATGTGTGTGTGTGTGTGTGTGTGTGTGTGTGTGTGGAGACTGAGGTGGGTCGCTGTCATGGATGAGAAAAAAATTCCATTGTTCACTATTTGGATGCAAGCCATCTGAGAGCTATTGAATTACATCTTATGCTTTGCAGATGACATGCCAATAGACTCATCACAATTCGAGAGTGAAGTCCTTGTTACACAGGTAAATATGATTATATTTGAGAATGATATATTTACTTGTTTTCTTTGTTTATGCAGGAACGCACTTTCAGTTTTAATATATTACATGTACTTCAGATAATGAAAAACATCTGAACTACCTTAGGTTGATGTCGGAGTAAATAGGTTTTCCATCATGTCCAAGATTAGAAATTGTAACCCTTTGCTTGCTCAGCATTGTTTTCAATGCACTCATTGCTGCACTGATACATTATGGTCTATAGAGGGCAGCCACTGCATTTCTTTCTCCGTACTAAGGCGTCAGCTCTTGGATGACAGACTGCCCCACTCTGAAAAATGTCCCCCTCAGCAGCTTTTAAATTGCATTTCATTTATGTTGGAGGAAATGCCGAATGGAAGATGATTCTTGTTTTCTGACCCATCCATCTTCCAGTACTCTCTCTCCTCCTCTCTCTCTCTTTTCTGGCTACTGTATTTGACTGGGAGGTTTTGGTTTAATGCTCTGGGCCTCAGAAAGGGCCCGGGTTTATGCATCTGAGCATACGGTGTTGACACTGTGGTGTGTGTGTTTGTTTTAATTTTTGTTTGTTAGTTATAGAGGTGTGTGTGTGTGTGATGTGTTGGTGTGTGTATTTGTGTGCACGCATGCCTCTGGGTGCCTGCTTGTTAGTCTGTGAAGATGTCGTTGATGTATAATCAATGCACAATGCTTTTTTATGCTGTAAACTCAATGGATTGAATACAACTGTCAATTTAGCTCCACAATAAATCACTCTTCCTCTCTCTCATGCACGCATACACACACACACCCACTCACACACACACAAATGCACACGACATCATTCTGCTGCTGGTTAAATGTGCAGTCATATGAGTTTTGTAATGAACTCAAGCAGAGCTCTCATAAATCTTGAGGATTTTACAAATCTAGATGATTTTGGCTACAGCTGGACACTACTAACCACCTTCTTCTTCTCTCTTTGTTTTCTCTGTCACTCAACTTTGGTCTCTATCACATCACTCCATTTCTTCTTCACTCACCCTGCCATATATTCTCCACAACAAGTGCTATCTGGCAGAAAATGTACCAAATTTATTATTGATTAACGACAAGCTGAGTGAAGTGCATCCTGGTCAGCTGGCAGTTGTTATTGTTTTTCACGAATCTGTTCGAGGCGCAAGATGTGTGTCCTGCTGTTTTGTGTTACCCTTGTATCATTGCAGCTATCATTTTCCACTAACTACATCCTCTTCCTCAAAGTATCCCATCAATGTACGACTTATGTCATTATGTCTGTCTTCCTCCCTGTGCTGCCTGTTGTTTTATGTTTTGTGTGTGTGTGTGTGTGTGTGTGTGTGTGTGTGTGTGTGTGTGTGTGTGTGTGTGTGTGTGTTCAGGAAAAGTTGGCAATGCAGGAGGACCTGGTGAGGTTGGAGAAGTTGATGGCTCTGGTAAAAGAGGCACTTCTGGAGAAGGAGGGTGGTTCTTCTTTGTCTGAAGTCCCTCAGGAAAAACCAGTGGCGCATGAGGGTAGGAAATCCACAGGTATGACAGTCAAGTAGGAAATAGGAAATCCACAGGTATGACAGTCTAGTAGGAAGTAGGAAATCCACAGGTATTGCAGTCTAGTAGGAAATCCACAGGTATGACAGTCAAGTAGGAAGTAGGAGATCCACAGGTATGATAGTCAAGTAGGAAGTAGGAAATCCACAGGTATTACATTCTAGTAGGAAATCCACAGGTATTACAGTCTAGTAGGAAGTAGGAAATCCACAGGTATGATATTCAAGTAGGAAGTAGGAAATCCACAGGTATGACAGTCAAGCAGGAAGTAGGAAATCCACAGGTATGACAGTCAAGCAGGAAGTATGAAATCCACGGGTATGACAGTCAAGTAGGTATAGGAAATCCACAGGTATGACATTCAAGTAGGAAGTAGGAAATCCACAGGTATGACAGTCAAGGTAGATAATGGCATTAGACATGGAGAACTGATGTGAGCTGTCAGGCCTGATACTTGGCTAAAGGATGTGTGGAAAAGTCCCTTGATTCTTAATATCAATGCTGGTAGCTAATCAAAGCAAATCTAGCTGATCTGCTGTTTTCAGGCACTACATGTTAGATCTCTGCAACTGACAATGTTAAATCTCAATGACGTCGACAGATGTTAAGATTACTTTAGATTACATAGGGTTGAATTTAAAGGATGACTGTGGGGAAACTTGTAGCAGGAAATAATAGGGTACAACCAAGGTAAAATAGTGCATCCAAAGAAATAAATTGACACCAGGAAAATATGGTGAAAAGATGATGGAGAATATGCGATTTAACAGCATATTTACAGAATGTGTAAATACAGCCATTAAAATGCCGAGATCATGTTGATCAGAACATGTTAGGAAAATGTATTATAAAGTCATACAAGATTACAACAGATATGCTGGTAAAACCAAACGATGATATCACATTAACAGAACATGTAACGTAAAACTTACACATCTCTGGATTATCCAATTAAAATCATGGACCAGGTTAAAAAAATTAATATTTTCCTTTGTTGTTAAGAACCAGCACTTTGTAATTTTGTTGTGCAAAGTATTGTAAAACTAAAGATAATCATAATATCGAGGGTAAGTTTTGGCAGCTGGCCTGAATGTCACGGTTGTCTTGTCTTCTCAGGCCATGACCTCCCTACTACGTCCCTGTCATGTAAGAAAGGCCATAGCCAGAGTTCGGACAGGTACGCAAAGTCTCAAATTGAAGCTTTCCTTAACCCCCTACATACATTCACTGATGTAATGAAGTGATGGAAACCTTGGTGCATTTTATTTTCGACTATCCTCAGATGGCTGTATACATTGTTAATCCATTTTAAATGGCGCTATATTTCACCAGCACGGACAAATTAAACAGAACAATAACTCGAGCGAATGGCATGTAATTGCTCTCTCTTTCAGCCTGGAACTGAGGGAGAAAGTTAGCTGGCATCTCTGTGTTGTTAGTCTTGTTCGCAGAGGGTGATGCATCTAGAGAGGACAGGCGGATAATCTCCCTAATGAACCCAGAATCTGCTTATGCTTTGGAGAATAAAAAAGTCATTAGTGACTGCATCTTATCTGTCATTTAGAGCACTTAGAGGGAAACTTGTGTTGCTCGGTAATTTGTCTGTCCCGCTTGACTGCCCCCCCCACACACACATATATATGCCCCATCAGCACCACCACACACACACACACACTCCATCTCCCCCCAACCTTTCTTGCATTGCAGGGTTCTTAGTGCCATCCTCTAAGGGAGAAGGAAAAGGAGAAATGGGAAGAGAGGAATGATGAAAATATGGAACTGTGTGATTATGTGAGACATAGGTTTGCTTGCCGCTGGGTTGAAGAAAAAAAAAGAGCCATATATTTGTGGAGCGCATTGGTGAAATCATAAAGAATAGGTTGCAGCAGAGTTTTTGACAAGTTTTCACCAAGCTGTTATCTCTTAGGTACAGGTAACTTGACTGTAGGCATGCTGCCAACTGTCTGTATCATTATAATCCTTCAGCTCTCCAGAGTTCTGTATGTAGAGATGGGTCCAAGAGAGAGACAGGAAAGAGAACTGTCAACACTAAAGTCATTTGAGACATAACGATAACAGATTCCTGTACAGTCCCACAGCGTGTGCGTTGCAGTGACATGAATGATAGTCGTTTCCAAATATGTGAAGGGATTTGCGGGACTTTATGAAACAAGTTGTATTTCCTTTTAGTAATTATATATTGCTCAGTTAAAAATACAGACATGAGTTGGGAAAAAAAAACATTCCCAAGTGCATTAGAAATGGACTGCATAGCATTATTGAATAGAAGTGGGGGGGGGGGCATAGCATCTCACTTCACCAACCTGAATTTGCCTCAGGATGACAACAACTCAGTCCATCAACTGACAACAAAACATTTTGACAATTGAAGCAGCTGCCTGTTCTGTTACCTACTGGCTCTTTCCATTCAATGTTCTACGGTGGCTGATGCTCTCCATCATCCCCTCCACAGGAAGGCTGCTCCAGACATGGGGAAGGACTCCAGCACTGTGCCCCCTGATTTAGGAGAATCTAGTGGCTGTAGGGCCACCCAGCCCAGTGTGCCAGGGCATGACAGTATTACAGAGAAGGGTAAGGCTGCTAGTGTTGTGGTTAACATAACCCATGCACCAATAGATAAGGTGATGATAAATGCACTTGACCTTAGATCCAAGTCTAATGGGTTCGAAACAAAATAAAATATCAGCCCCATTGTAGAAACTGTTGTTTACAATGTGAACAAACACTAATAAAAAGACTTTGAAAAAAAATACATATCAGCCCTTAAATTCTGCATCAATCTTTTGTTTCAGTTTAGAAATACTAGCTAATAGTCCTGAATGAAATTTTGGTTAGCAATTCTTCCTGAAAA
Organism: Lampris incognitus; assembly: GCF_029633865.1. Taxonomy (NCBI): domain Eukaryota; kingdom Metazoa; phylum Chordata; class Actinopteri; order Lampriformes; family Lampridae; genus Lampris; species Lampris incognitus. The sequence continues at coordinate 17,232,790 of NC_079227.1, forward strand.
TGTCACAACAAACAATCTGAAAACAGTTATGTATGGCCTCTCAAATATTGAGAATTGCAGGAGTCTGTTACTGATTTGAATTTAGTTTTAAAGGTATTTCTACATCTAATCAGTGTCTTCAGGCAGTAAGGAGGAAGACCTAACTGTGTTCAAACTATCGTATTGATATATGATTCAGTCTTACTCGGCTATCAGTCACCAGCAAGTTCATTAGCCGAGTGATAAAAGTGACACAGGGAGGAAATCAGATTATTAAAAGAACAGATGGAAAATAGCTGCAGCATCATGTAAGTAAAGTGGTTTACTTCATAACTTTTAAAAAATGTTTACTCAACTATTTCACTGTAAGCTACTTGCTTCAAACTTTTAACCTAAGTTTAAGGGTGAGGCTGGGGAGAGAGCTTAAGCTTCTACTCACAGTAAAATGTTAGGGATAGATGGACATGGGGAGAGGTATTTCCGGATGACAATTACACATTGTTCCCACATGCATCTCTGTATGTGCAGATAACCAAAATTGCACTGAGGCAACAAATGTAATCAGCCCATGTCTGGAGAGAGAGAGAGACTGTTTGAACATTCTTCATTGACAAAAATAAGGAAAAATAAAATTATGATTGTTGTATGAGCAAGGGATAGGCTTTTCATAAAAATGTTTTCATGGGCGTCCGGGTGGCGTAGCGGTCTATTCCGTTGCCTACCAACATGGGGATCGTTGGGTCAAATCCCTGTGTTACCTCCGGCTTGGTCTTGTGTCTGTGGGTGGGAAGCTGGATGTGGGTATGTGTCCTAGTTGCCGTATTAGCGCCTCCTATGGTTGGTCAGGGCGCCTGTTCGGGGGGGGGGACTGGGGGGGGTCGCGTGATCCTCCTGTGCGCTACATCCCCCTGGCGAAACTTTTCACTGTCAGGTGAAAAGAAGTGGCTGGCGACTCCACGTGTATCAGAGGAGGCATGTGGTAGTCTGCAGCCCTACCTGGCTCAACAGAGGGGGTGGAGCAGCGACCGGGATGGCTCGGAAGAGTGGGGTAATTGGCCAGATACAATTGGAGAGAAAAAAAGGGGAAAATCCAACCCCCCCCCCTCCAAAATGTTTTCATGCTCATGGTTATATCATTAGTGTCCATTTTATGATTCCGTTGTAGCTATTTATTGCCACTGAGAACTTTTTGAGTACTCAAGCTCAGTCTGCTTGACCTACCTAGTTAACATGGTATATGTTTTATGTGGATCAGGGCTTCCTTAAAGATTCGATGTCAGCCAGTTGAAATGTGTGTGTGTGTGTGTGTGTGTGTGTGTGTGTGTGTGTGTGTGTGTGTGTGTGTGTGTGTGTGTGTGTGTGTGTGTGTGTGTGTGTGTGAGCCTGTATAAGAGATCACATCAGGTCATGCCAGGTCTTGTTCTGTTAAATTGTTGATGATCCTTTATTCTTTCTCCACAGCAGAAAAGACCGCCAGACATTCAGGGCTGAATGTGAGATACTGTGGTGCTGGAACACCATCAACAAAACAGGACAACAGGGAGACCAATGCCACTAGTGCACCTGCAGAACAAACTCCTCAAAGGCACACGTGTGGGGCCAAGTTGGTGCTCGTGTCATCAGGACTAGGCTCCAGTGAACAGGTGCAAACCAGAAACGAAACCCAAATGTCAGCATATAAACCTAAGTTGATATTACACAATAAGAAGACTCACTTGTTTTTAATTTGTAATATTTGCGTTGCAGTTTTGTATTGTATATATTGAATGTTCAGTATAAACTCGTTTTGAAGGAGTTTTGTGATTCTGTTCAAATCTTGAATTCTTTTAGTAAACAAAATGTAAATAACAAATCAAAGCAAGCAAGACAAATTCAAATAGAAAGGTAGCTGAGCCTCAACACATTTGCAACAACTGGGGTTTTTTTAAGGCTCCTGTTTTTGTTTTTGTTCTAAATGCAGATATTTTGGGGGAGCAGGAAGTGCTGTGGTCATTTACTTTTCTTTCAAATCATTGAGCAACTCCTGCTAATATTCATTAGTCATGTTATGCTTGGGGAAAGCCAAAAGATTACACGTAGCACCTTCTCAAAGTGTTAGAATGATCACCACAGCAGACTGAATACCAGTCAGAGGTGAAGCTGTTGACTTCTTTTCTCACATCACTGACACACTTTGAGCAGAAATTAATCGACCAAAGGTAGGTGTTGCTCAGTCTGTCAGTTAAACACATCCCCTTAGACTGTGAGCTGCAATAACCAACTCTTGTTAACCTAGGCGATGGTACAAAAGTTTGCCAAGAGGGTCGGCGGTCATGTGGTGCCCCAGGTGACGGCAGAGGTGACCCATATCATAATGTGCACAGGTAGGTGTGTGTACATGTGTGTTTGGCGTTCATCTGCAACGGAGAGAGCATTGCTGTCAAACTTGTCAGCAACTCATCATAATGATCCTGTGGGCTTTCATTAATGGTGCGGGATTGGTTTTTCAGTTTTACTGTAGTAGCGACAGATCCCAGTAGGTTCACGTTTTAAATATTTGTTTCAGCAGAGCCATCGTTTTAAAGGAAGACTGTTTCTCTTTACTTTTTAGTTAACGTTGTGTTTTGGAAGGCTTTTTCGAGTTCTCCTTCGAGATGTTTCTCTCACCCACACACCCACTCTTATTCGTTCATTCGCTTCCTGCTAATTACCTCCTCTGATAGATTACTTTGTATTTCAAAGCTCTCTGTCTCCAAAGCACCACATTGACTGTCACAACAAGATAGATACACTTTAATAGCGACCGTTTCCCAGGCAACCAAAGAGCGATGCTTAGGGTTGTTGGATCTTTTCTGTGTAAAGGTTGGAGGAAAGTGTAGGAGATATTTCTCTCTTGACCTGAGCATAAGATCATTTCGAATCATTTGGAACGGAATAGTATCTTGAGAGGCAACATTCGGTGTGCTCGCCTTTATTTCGAATTGGTGTGAAATGTAATAACTGAGTCCCTGAGAGGTACAACACCCACTAACCCTGATGATTGAGATGACAATTAAACTGCAATTTGCAATCAAGTCAAGGAGGTAGAGGTGTAAAATGCTGAAATGACAACACATCCCCGGTCTATGATGGGGAGGACACTACATGACCCATCACGGCAAAGTCTTGCCTCAACTTTGCCTGCTACATTAACGATGCTGTGTATATTCAGCCCAGTTCAGTTTGGACCGTTGATTACTATTCAAGGACATCCTCTATCACATTGAAAATCAGCTCATTTAAGTAATTAGTTTTGGTTCAGCAATTAATTTAGGAGACAAAAAGTCCTGTTTAATGGTCCACTGCAAAAGTAGCTCATTCAGTAACAAGGAAAAGAAGCAGAGGATCATTTGGAGATCTAAGTTACTTTGTTCTTGTCATATAGTTTGTGGTAGTTTTGGGTTAGCTTAGCAAAAGACCCCCGAAAATTGGGTACTTGGCTCCAGTTAAGACTTCATCAAATATGATACCAAAGTTCCGTTGATGATATGGGGAAGAAATGGAGAATTTTCCTGATGGTGTAGACAAGAACTGGCTCAAGTGAAACAGGAGTTGGTGCTTCAATTTGCACCAGACAGAGAAGAGTCCCAGCATGGGTACCACAGAACACAGCAGGGGTTCTTGGCTGTGACATACTGCCTGTCTGCCTGTGTGCGTTTGTGTTGTCCCGCTCTGTGGCATCACTCTTGTCTACCCTGATATTAACAGCGTTGGCTGTCTGCTTGTCTGCTCCAAACAAGCATTATCCTCCTCAAGCTCCAGTGCCACTTCACAAATCTCTTATGGGACCCTTATGATGTTATTATGCCACATCTTAGTGAAATATATCAATGATTATGTCACACGTGGATGATAAAGTACTTTTCATGGAATATATCAAGAGTACCATAGAGGGAATTTTTTGTTTTTTGTTATAGATATTTATCATTACAAACTCATGTAGAATTAAAGCGCACTGTTGACTTATTCACTTAAAACAAGTCTACAACAAAATCATTAATCCAATTGTTACGTTCATTTCTGATTGAACCTTTTTCTTAACATCATGATGAAATTTTAAGGGTAATTTGTGTATGTGTGTGTGCGTGTGCTTGCACACTCATATTTCTTTCTCTCTTGCAGATGGACAATTGGTGTGTCAGCGGACACTTAAGTACTTCCTGGGTATTGCAGGCAGGAAGTGGGTGGTGAGCTTTCAATGTGCGTTCAGTACTCTTGGCACTAGAGCCATACCCCTAATGTATTGGGGACAAATAGTTAAGATGCAAATAGATTGGTAGAGTGTGTGTGTGTGTGTGGGGGGGGGGGTGTTACTTACATAATACAACAGCCACTACAATGACCTCTACTTCTCTGGGCATTTCTCCCCTCAGGGATTTCTGAGTGTTTTCAACAAAGGAAACTCCTTGATGAGGTACGTTTGCCTATGTGTCCCATGAATTGGAGCAGCAGTGATTTCCTTTTCCAGCTCTGTATGTCTACATTTTGAATTATCCGTTGCATGACGAGTCGTAGCACATGTTTTACGGTGGTATCTCATACATTGTTTGTCACCTGATTGTTTCAGCAAACCTTACAGCTGGTATATCTGCTGCATATTTGTAATATTTTTTTTAGCACACCTTGCACTGCATCTCCATAATTTAATGTGCAAGGGATAATCCACGGCAAGGTGTGCATTCAAGGGTTTTAAGGTACGATGCGGAAGCAAAGAACAACCTGGCGTGACACAGAGGAGTGGTTAAACTCCTTTCACGCACACCTTGGAATGGATTATCCTGCTTATGCCATGGTTGCTTACCAAAGAATCAAAATAAAAAGCATTTTCTCATTTTTTGTTAAACGTTTTGAACTCAGAATTAAAAGGTTAAGAAGGAAAAGTTAGCTGCTAAGCTAATGCTTTGAATGTTTACTGGGCTTGCTACTGAATCAGCATGTTGCTATGATTACGTAGCGATAGTGCACACTCTCCAGCCAATCAGAAAATCAGTATTTTCCGTGACCCCATGGTATAACTGCAATGTGATTTCTTCGTCATTTGGATCAGCCTCTGAACAATCTGTATGCAGAATATATGTTAAGATTGATTCCCAAATGTTTGACTTGGCTTAAGCCTTGGCAGTATTCTATAGCATAAGATCCTACTATTACACAATCTTTGATCTCACACACACACATACACACACATACTCACACAAACAATCTACTACTACTACTTTCGGCTGCTCCTGTTAGGGGTCGCCGCAGCGAATCATCTGTTTCCATTTCTTCCTGTCCTCTGCATCTTCCTCTGTCACATCAGCCACCTGCATGTCCTCTCTCGCCACATCCATAAACCTCCTCTTTGGCCTTCCTCTTTTCCTCTTCCCTGGTAGCTCCGTATATATCAATACAGATGCAGGAAAAAAACTTTTGATATATAGCAGTACAAGCCTGTTTCGTGTGTCGCGCACTCATCAGCTGCTAATGAGTGCTTTTAGCAGCTGATGAGTGCGCGACGCACGAAACAGGCTTGTACTGCTATATATTAAAAGTTTTTTTCCTGCATCTGTATTGATATTCCGCTCCTCATTAGTTGAGCACTTCTATCAACATCATTGACGGTTTCGGGGGGAAAAAAACGCTATATATATATATATATATATATATATATATATATATATATATACACACACACACACACACACACACACAGTTAAGGTCAAAATTATTAGCCCCCTTTATGAAATCAAACAAAGCCCTTAACTTTTCCATGGAAATGACCATAACCAAAAGTGTTCATAGTTTAATTGCTTCCAAAAGAATAAAGACAAAATCTCCACTAAGCTTGGTTAAGTGATTAAGATATTTTACTGATGCGCTGAATTGAAACAAGAAAAAACAAAAATGACAAGGCCAAAATTATTAGCCCTCTGACAATTAATAGTCAATGGCGTAACCTTTCTGACTCACAGCTGACAACAACCTCTTATGGTAGTTCCTAACTACGTCGGCACATGTCTCTTGAGGGATCTTAGCCCATTCTTCCATGGCAAATTGTTCCAGCTCATCCAAATTGCGTGGTTTTCGAGCATGGACATTAACCTTGAGCTCCCGCCACAGATTCTCAATAGGATTTAGATCTGGGCTCTGAGAGGGCCACTCCAGGACCTTGATTTTGGTGTCCTTCAAAAAGTTTTGGACCAACTTGGATGTATGCTTCGGGTCATTGTCTTGCTGGAAGACCTAGCAGCAACCTAAAGCTAGACTGGCAGCAGATTTCTTTACATTATCCTTAAAAAGGTCAACATAATCTTCTTTCTTCATGATCCCATGCACCCGAACAAGGTTCCCTGTGCCTGAAACAGCAAAACAGCCCCACAGCATTATGCTCCCACCATCATGTTTAACTGTGGCAACTGTGTTTTTCGGGTAGAAGGCCTTTCCTTTCCTTCGCCAAACAAAAGCAACATCCATGTGCCCAAACAGCTCAAGTTTAGTCTCATCAGACCAAAGGACAGACTTCCAAAACTCATGCCCATGTTTCAAATGTTCACGGGCAAACTTCAGTCTGGCTTTGATGTGCTGCTGTGTGAGCAATGGAGTTTTTCTTGGACGATGACCTTGAAGCCCACCACGATGAAGAGCCCTCACAACAGTCTTCCTTGAAACATCAAGTCCAGAAGAGGCCAGTTCAGCAACAATCATCTTGACAGAGATCCAGGGGTTGTTGTTGACATCTCTGACTATTTTCCTCTCCAAAGTTTTTGAAATCTTGCACTTTCGACCACGCCCAGGTTTGTTTCTAACAGAATTTGTCTCCTTGTGCTTTGCAGTGATGCAACGTAAAGCTGTTCTAGACACTGTGAAATGCTTGGAAATGGCAGTATAGCCTTCCCCCTTAAGATGAGCATCCACTGTCTTCTTTCTGAGTTCCAGACTGATTTCTTTACTTTTTGGCATGATGAAACTACTTCTTACCAAGAATTAAGAATAGTCCCTCTCAATCAAGTGTTCAAGTGCCACTAACCCTGTTCATTGGAGTCCCTTAAGTAAAGTTCAAAGCTGACTGATTGCTCAGATGTGTTTTGAAAGCAAAAAAATCACATGGGGGCTAATAATTTTGACCACCTCAATTTTCACTACATGTGGTATAAAGCAAACCTGAAGATTTATTTTACATTCCAAAATGTACCAAATGGGGGCCTTAACATTGATGAATGTTTTACTATGTAAAGTTTAATGAATGATGCAAACACTGGGCAGAATTTTAGGGAATGTTCCATAGTTCCTTGGGGGCTAATAATTTTGACCTTAACTGTGTATATAGTACTATACCATATACTGTACCATATATAGTACTATTAAATGTCTGTTTTTATATTTTTTCAGAGCTCCTTCGAGGTGCGTGGTGATGTAGTTAACGGGTCCAATCACCAGGGTCCCATGAAAGCCCGTACCACAGAAGACAGCAATGTGAGTCCCACATTCGCAGCTAGCCTCCTTAAGTTGATTCTGTGTTGATAGAAATGTATTTCAGTGGTAATTGACATATAACTCTGTGCTCTGATTGCAAGCAGCCATATTGCCGTGTTACTGCCTGATGGCCGATTTGAACTTGCTGATCTGTGGCTATTTCATCAGTAGCAGGTTAGCATTAGGGGGTGTTAAATTGATAGTAGTACATGGTTGCTTATTAATGGAAAATGTCCCAAATTTTTGCTGCAACCAGTTTTTCTGTATCGACAAACAAAGAAGCAAAACAGCTTTGGTCAAAATTGGCCAGTGCTTCTTTGTTCATAGAAAATAGTTGCATCTCTATCAACTGGTTACTGGGTTAGTTTTCATCATGCCCAGATGGAACTAGAAAAGCGTAACGTCAAGAATATGAAACTAGCATCACACCAATTCACTGTGTGAATGTTAATGCATCAAAATATATTTAAAATCTTCAGAGATGGAATTTCAATTTAAGGAGTAAGGAGTTCATGGTTTCTCTCTAAAAAATATCAAGTAAAATAAGTAATAAACAAAAATATACAATTTCATTGTGAAATGAGCTGTTATTTCACATAGAAAGATATTGTAGAAAGGACTCAAAAAATAACCATCGAACAGGGGTTCTCAAACTTAGTACTCAAAGGCCCGCATCTGATTTTTATTCAAGGTTAGCAGTCCAGAACAATTGGCAATAACAAAATATTTAATCAACTCTACTATAACTTTTAAGCAACAGACATTCAAGTTCAAGGCAGGCTTGAACCTAGGCACAACAGGTGTGGTTGCCAGCTGGAGACACGACACTGTTTTGCGAAGACCTGCCCTACTCTGCCTCTGATTGGCTCTAACCCTAATGAAAACTCGCGTATCGGCAGGCTACTCGTTATTGTCATTTATGGTCATGCTGGTTTTTTTTTTTTTTTTTTTCCTTTCTCCAATTTTCCCCCTTTTTCTCCCCAATTGTATCTGGCCAATTTCCCCGCACTTTTTCATTTTGAGCCGTCTCGGTCTCTGCTCCACCCCCTCTGCCAATCCCGACCGACCAGAGGAGGCGCTAGTGCAGCGACCAGGACAAATACCCACATCCGACTTCCCACCTGCAGACACGGCCAATTGTGTCTGTAGGGACGCCCGACCAAGCTGGAGGTAACACAGGGATTCGACCCGGCGATCCCATGTTGGTAGGCAGCGGAATAGACCGCTACCTACTCTGCTCTCTGTTTCAATGAGGGCGAGCTCAGCACCTACACACACACACACACACACACACACACACACACACACACACACACACACACACACACACACACACACTGGGGTTGGGTGGGTGTCCCTACATACACAATTGGCCATGTCGTGGGGTAGGAAGCCAGATGTGGGTGTGTGCTGGTCGCTGCACTAGCATCTCCTCTGGTCGGTTAGGGCGCCTGTTCGGGAAGGAGGGAACTGGGGAGAATGTGATCCTCCCACATGCTACATCCCCCTAGCGAAACTCCTCACTGTCAGGTGAAAAGAAGTGGCTGGTGAGGCAAATGCTGTAATTTGTGATATTGGGCCATACAAATAAAATTGACTTGACTCCACATGTATCGGAGGAGGCATGTGGTAGTCTGCAGCCCTCCCCGGATCGGCAGAGGGGGTGGAGCAGTGACCGGGACAGCTTGGAAAATAGGGTAATTGGCCAAGTACAATTGGGGAGAAAAATCCCCCCCCCCAAAAAAAATAAATTAAGAGATGGCTAGATGTCATGTTGACTGTACTGCTACATTTTGAACTGTTCCACTGATTGAATTAGCTCGTAATTTCAGGCCTATTTCTGGTGCTTCATCACAGTCTCAATCTTTGATGGAGTCAGACAGATTGTCCTGTTCACGTTCACTTTCTGTCGCCTGCATCAATGTGACACACACACACTAACAGCTGAAACAGTGCGCCAGGGTTTCTCACCAGAATGTTGATGCCAAGGAAATCTGTGGAAGCTCGTGTGTGTGTGTGTGTGTGTGTGTGTGTGTGTGTGTGTGTGTGTGTGTGTGTGTGTGTGTGTGTGTGTGTGTGTGTGTGTGTGTGTGTGTGTGTGTGTGTGTGTGTGTGTGTGTGTGTGTGTCTTTCTCATTGTGCCTAAGAGAGGGAGAGAAAAACAGCTTGCACTTGTGTGGCTGCCATGCATGTTATCTCATCACAGGCTCTAATACCACCTGAAGGACATTAGGTGTTGTCTAAATTAAAAATCTGTAACGCAGACGCTTTTTCGTCAGACAAATCACCTCTGGCTAATGATCATTATGGACGGACGGGGAGGTGTGAAAAATTTGCATTTCTCCCCTCAGCTGCTTTGACATTAATCTTCCGAACCACTCCGTCCAGCCAAAGATGTGAGGCTTTTATGTAAGGGTATGAGTTGTTTCCCTTTGTTGTGAAGCCATATGAATTCCCATTTCAACCAGGCATATGATCCCAAACGACCACAAACACAACACATCTGTAGTGCTGCACAGGTTGTTTTTCTCATGTGTGCAAATTGCCTAGTCTTCCTTAATACTAAAATAACCACAGTGACAGCTATAGCAGAACATGATCTTTAACAGTTCCCTCATTTTAAACAAAGAACTTGTTGTGAATGATGGCATATGCTTGGTGTTGTGTACCTGGTGTTGTTCAACAGGAATTTGGATCCCATGGAATGAGGCAGTTTTGTAGACAATATAAAAATATTACAAAATGTGAAGTCAAGCTCTCTGATAGATTGATAGCTGTCGTAGAAACCCTATATACCACATAACTTGACTACGTTTACACATTACTTTGAAACTAAAATGGTAAGAAAGTTATTTTTCACACAACATCAAAGCCAATTAATAGATGACAGAGTAGTTTCTTTTAACTACACTTATAGCCTCCATAGTAGCCAACTTTTTGTGGCTGAAGGAATATTCAGTGTCTTTTATCTTCCGTTTCATCTTGAGGACTGAGCTGGTTGCTGTAGCCAGAATGGTCTCTAAACAATTTCATTGTTGCTGTGATCAGAACTTGCCATGCATAGGATCTGATTTGTCAAGAAACTACATTTTTTCATTCCTGGATGATTATAAATGAACCAGAGTATGATGAGGAATTCTCCCAATATCAAGAATTAATGCAGTAACTTTTTTTTTTCAAAAGCAATAGCCCATTCGGGCCGTGGTATATGAAAATTATACCGCGGCTAAGATCTTTTGTCTACCCAATAAATTCTGATTTCATCGCACCCTGTTAGAACTTTTACAGAACTCAGGAACCGACAGCCCTGGAGTGGTCTTACCTCACACACATTATTTGAATATTGCCCCACTGTTATGCTCAACAGCTAAACTGTTTCACTTTTTATCCTGTGCTTTGTTGAAGCTTTGGCTTCGCTTGACTATGGACATTTACAGAAGGAAATTATTTTAACTTTAAGTAAATTTTGTTTCCCTTTTCTCCTCAGCTGCTGATGAGGGGCTACAAGATTTACTTCCAAGGGCTGTTCACAGACATGACCACAGGTAAACCATATTAGTACAAGGCATATCCAACTAGAACTAGAAAAAGGATGCCCATATTTGTTTGGAAGACCAAAGAGCAAAATATAACCATGAGTTATATAACTGTTATTGAAGATTAGTTAGTAGAAGTGTGACAAGTAGGAATCTGCTGTTAGGATTTAGATAGTGATGTGTATGTCGTAATAACCAAACTGTCTCAAAGACACGGAAGTTCAATTATATTGATCAGAAGTATACCCAGTAGGCTCTAGACTCCAAAAACTCTTTAAATCCCTTTGTAAAACTGAAACCTGAAACAGATATAGTTAATGAGAACATTTCTACCTTTGGCAGCAGTATTCCATCAAAACAAGTGTTAGGACAAAAATGCATCCTCCAGTTGATGAATTGTTATAAAATCTCTCAAGGTAGTATGGTCCAGGGTTTAATCAGAAATCTGAGCTTCAGGTGAACAAGAAGGGTCACTATTATTCTACACCTTGTCTGGCACATGGCTATGGAAGCAAACAAGCTGTGCCCTGCCAATGAGGTCTTCTGTAATCCAGGATATGGACATGGATATATAATCCAGGATATGGAGTTCAGCATTTCCTCTAGAATTTTTTTCAGGAGCGGTGCTGTTGTGCACGCCGTATGTCCACAAGCATGCCCATGAGCATGCAACACTGGCCTGTGTTCACACGCATTGGAATAGCTTAAAATTTCAGTGTTCCAGGTTTCTTTCAAAATTTCAGGTTTGTGGAAGACTTAGGCGCACGTATTTGGCAGGAGGTTTGGGGGTCACCCATCAAGAAAGTTTTGTTTTTCAATAAAAAATATGCAATTTCACGTCATGTTGGACCATTGTTATTACCATATATGTGGACAAAAAGTTGGAAAAGCTAGAGCAGATAATAAATAAACACCCAAAAAGTGTAGACAAAACTAACTTAAGATGCATGGACGCATTAGACACATGTGTCTGTGTCTGCCCACTAGAAGCTTTGTCAAAAGTGGCCTTTTTTTTTTTCTTTCATTTTTTATCCTGTTTTTAACCATATTCTTGCAACACATTCTTTGGCTTTTGGTCTTTTTTAACTATATCTTTTACCAAATAAAAGATTTTAGTCATCGGACGTGGATTTTATTTTGTTTTTCTGAACTGCTCTCAGCAGTGACAGCCCGACTCAGTTTCCGGTAACTCTGGTCGGCCAGTGTCCGCCAAACAGCAGCGGAGAAACACTGATTTTAAACATAAGTCGACTACTGGTAGCCCTGTGTCTGACTAGCTTAGCTAAGTTTGTTGAAGCTATCTCATCACTCTAATAACAAACAATCATGGCTGTGTGTGGACAATGCCAGTAAGCATACTCACAGCTGGAAGATGACATCAGATGGCTGAAGGTGGAACTAAGGGAAAAGGATGAGCTAATTCTTGGTTTCTCCACTGTTGCTATGGCCCAAGCCAAACATCTCTCATCCCTGGGCTCCTGCTGTGGCAACCGCAGTACCTGCTTGCCCCTGTCTCCTGAGTGCCCAGCACACTTTTGAAAAGTGATATTCATGATACTGATAAAATCCCCAATGTTGAATTGGCTCGGCCATTTTTGTAAGTCTTTTAACTCAGTGGTTGATAAGCATGCACCTTTTAAAAAGCATAGAATACAGAATAGGTCAAGTCCCTGGTTCTCAGCAGAAATCTCCTTCTTACTTAATGAGAAAAATAAAGCGTGGGCTCTCACCAGGCATACCGGGGACCCCGGTCACAGGCTTGCTTTCAGGCAGCTTCGAAACAAATGCACATCTGCAATAAGAGAGACTAAATCTAATTATTACTTGTATTTAATCCCCAAAGTATATTCAAATCCTGCAAAAAATCTGCAAGGCAGTAAATTCTCTTAACCATAAGTCTACCCCTTCATTTCCTACTCTCGACACAACTGATGGGTGTTCAATTTCAGACCATAAGAGATTTGTGTAGCTTTTAGTAAACATTTTGTATCTGCTGATAACCTATTTGATGAAACTTATACAGGACCCCCTCTGTCTGCTATTGACCCTGACACCCAGGTAATGCCAAGGCCTTGTTTGACGCTACAGCTGTTCTGTCCTGGTGACATGGCCAATGCATTACTAGCAGTAGACATAAAGAAATAGGTTGGTGAGGATAAATTTGACGGATACTTTTTTAAGCTTGCCACTCCAATTGTAATCAGCTACAAACCTTCACCCCAGTCAGGTCCTGAGTGCTCTGGAGCAGGTTTTCATCAAGGATCTCTCTGTACTTTGCTCCATTCATCTTTCCCTCGATCCTGACTAGTGTCCCAGTTCCTGAAGAACATCCCCACAGTATGATGCTGCCACCACCATGCTTCACTGTAGGGATGGTATTAGCAAGGTGATGAGAGGTGCCTGGTTTCTTCCAGACGTGACATTTGGCATTCAGGCCAAAGAGTTCAATCTTGGTTTCATCAGACCAGAGAATCTTGTTTCTCATGGTCTGACAGTCCTTTAGGTGCTTTCTGGCAAACTCCAAGCGGAGTTTTTGTACCCTTCCCCAGATCTGTGCCTCAATACAATCCTGTCTCGAAGGTCCACAGATAATTCCTTTGACTTCATTCATGGCTTGGTTTCTGCTCTGACATGCACTGTGAACAATGGGACCTTATATAGACAGGTGTGTGCCTTTCCAAATCATGTCCAATCCATTGAATTTACTACAGATGGACTCCAATCAAGATGTAGAAACATCTCAAGGATGATCAGTGGAAACAGGATGAACCTGAGCTCAATTTTGAGTGTCATAGCAGTGAATACTTATGTACATGCAATAGTTCTGTTTTTTATTTTTAATTGATTTGCAAAAATTTCTACAAAACCTTTTTCACTTTGTCATTATGGGGTATTGTGTGTAGTTTGATGAGAAAAAAAGGAATTTAATCCATTTTGGAAAAAGGCTGTAACATAACAAAATGTGGGGAAAGTGAAGGGGTGTGAATACTTTCCGGATGCACTGCAGGTATGAGCTCATCGTAGTCGCATGAGGTCTAACCTTGAAGGTGGTCAATTGCAATGGCAATGGGCTTGAGGACTGCAGTATTCCTCAAGGAAATCAAGCTTTACCTCTTTGAACAGCGGGAGTTGCAAGGCAGGCATGATCTCAGGAAGCTCTCCTGAGGAAATGTCCGCTGACTCAAACAGTCATAAAGAGAATTCCACCTACAAACGCAGGGTGTCTTCAATTGCTGGTTGGTCAAGTTATTCAGTATTTCCACACATTTTAGTCTGCCAAAAGCATTCCATAGGGCTGACCATTTTGCCATGGATGAATGACTCAGCCTGGAAAGAGTTGAATTGTCTTCAATTGCCCTTTTGGCATCAGTGGTTGAAACCAAAGTCAGTGTGTGAGTGGAACACCTGACATGAGGTGGCACAATGATAGCACACTCTTGACACTTCTCGCTTTGGATCTGTTATTACAAATGACAGATCCTGTTCCTGCTCATCAGTCTCATCCTGTTCCTCTGAAACGACTGTGATATTGAACTCTTGAAATGCTTTTAAGAAGTTTGATGCATTGTCAGTTACAGTAGCCACAATAGTGTCAGTTGTGAGTCCATATTCTGAATGGATTTCCTCCAGTAGTTCTGCAATGCGATTATAGGTATGTGGACTGGGAAAATGTCTGCAAGCAAGAGCAGCCGATTCGCAATCTAACGTGTCTGTTTGTGTCCAATATAGTTACTTCCATTTAACTTGTATTTTTAGTTGACCAGATATCTGCAGTGGTGCAAACATGTTATATGCACTTAAAACAGCAAATTTGAAAGAGAGATTTATTATTAAAGTCTTCATTGAGTCTTCTCCCAAGTGTCCTCCTGGACATAATTTTAGCACCTTGGCAAAGTCCCTGTACCAAGTCTATAAATTCTTTATGCGCAACAGTGGCCAACGGGTACACGCCTTTAGTGACAAAGGATGTGACGAGAGAGTCCATTTTATTTTGTGTTACTGGACCACGTTCAAAGAGAGTGTTTGTGATCTTCAAATTCTTTTATTTTGTCAGGGTACCTTCGTTTCAAGTGGGTTTTTAAATTTGATATCGCTGCAAGAGAGTCACATATTATGACCTTTTTGTTAGTGCACTGCTGACACTCAGCCTCTATCGTTCCATTTGGGATCTGCTTCACTATATGGAAGTATTCCCCATCCATCCCATCCCATCCACATTTGAGCATTGGTGTGGTTTCTTCTTCTTCTTCTACATATGTGGCAGATGATGGGCCAGCCTGGCCAGGCTCTGATGGTTCATTACATTACAGTCATTTAGCCGACGCCTTTATCCAAAGCGACTTACAATAAGTGCATTTAATGTAGGAAATCAGGAGAATTACTAGTCATCAGAGGTCATAAGTGCATCTAAACGAGCATCTAAGAGGAAAACCTGTGCTAAAGTAAAAGTGCAAGAAAGTTTTTTTTTAAATGAGTGAATACAATAAGTGCTAAGAACAAGTAACAGGGTAGTAGTTCTTAAAGAGGTGAGCTTTCAACTTGCGCCGAAAGATGGGCAGCGACTCCACTGTCCTGACATCAGTGGGGAGTTCATTCCACCACTGTGGGGCCAGTACAGAAAAGAGCCGTGACCAATGTTGAGGGAAGCTGTAAATTACAAAGTAATACCAAACAAGTGTGTAACAAAACAACATAAACCACTGATATGCCAAATAAAGACAAGAAGCAAACTTAGAGTACGAAGACCAGCAGCATGGAAGATTCAATGGTGGAAGCTGAAAGCGGAACCTTGTAGAGAAAGCTTTAGGATGAAGGTAAGAGAGCTGTTGGGAGACATATTACAACTAGATTGGAATAGAACAGCAGACGGACTAAGGGAAGCAGGCAGGCGAGTGCTAAGAGAATCTCAAGGGGGTAATAAAAAGAAGGGACAGAAAAGTTAGTGGTGAGAGGAAAAAGCTCAGCATTGCATATAGAAGAAAAAGCTGGCCAAAATGAAGCTGGACAAAAATGAGAATGGGCAAAACAAGAACAAATACAAGAAAGCTAAGAGGATTGAGAGGGTGGTAGTGATAACAAGAGCGTGAGCACCTGTACAAAAGACTAGCTACAAAGGAAGGAGAGAAGGATATACATAGAATAGCCAAACAGAGATGGAGCAAGCAAGGATGTTGAATAAGTAAAACTGATCAAGGACACAGATGGAAGAGTACTGTCAAAAGATGAGGATATTTTACAGAGATATAGGGATTATTTCAGTCGCCAAATGAATGAATAGAATAACAGAGAAAGAAGGACAGATGAATCACCTAGGCACGAAGAGGATGTGGGAGAGATTACAAGGGATGAAGCGATAAAAGTGTTGCAACGAATGAAAAATGGAAAAGCTGTGGGACCGGACAATATACCAGCAGAAGTCTGGAAATACTTAGGCGATACTGGCATAAAGTTCCTGACTAGACTCTTCAACTACATAATACAGACTGAGGAAAATGCCAGATGAATAGAGAAAGAAGATCTTAGTACCAGTTGACAAGAAAAAAGGTGATGCTCAAAGTTGCAACAACTACAGAGGGATAAAATTAATGGGACATACAATGAAGTTATGGGAGCGAGTGATTAAAGTGAGACTTAGGAAGGAAGTGACTATAATAATAATTTTATATAGCACTTTTCTAAAACAATGTTACAAAGTGCTTTGCAAAGAAATAAAACTAGACAAGGCAAAAAATAAGAGACTAAATAAGTAAGAGTAAAAATAAAAACAGTATAAATAAATAAAAACAAACATTTGTATAAGCTTTCATAAAAAGAAAAGTTTTAAGACGAGATTTAGAAGAAGCTTACAGTTTTGGTTTTTCATAGTTCGACAGGAAGCGTTGCATAGTGTGGGGGCTCTAACAGCAAAAGCCCGATCACCCTTTGTAACAAACCGAGACCTAGGAATAACCAGCAGGGATGTTAATGGTCAAGATGGCATATACCAGGTCAATAAGTCAGAAATGTATGTACTATGTAGGAGCAAGACCATTTAAAGCCTTAAAAGTGAGCAACGAAATATTAAAATCAATTCGAAATATAACAGGTAGGCAGTTTAGGGAGGCAAGCAGAGGAGCGATATGGTCATGCCCCTTTGTCCCGGTAATGAGCCAAGCAGCGGCGTTTTATACCAACTGCAGATGGTGGAGGGAGCCCTTGCTGATACGAGAATAAAGTGCATTTCAATAGTTAAGCTGAGAACAGATAAAAGCATGTAAAACTTTTTGCAGATCAGCAATTGATAAAAATGACCTAATTTTGGAGATTAGCTTGAGCTGGAGAAAGCATGACTGAACAACATGTTTGATTTGATTATCAAAACCGAAGTTAGCATCAAATATTACCCCGAGATTCCTAGCAGCATGCTTAAGACTACCTGACAGACCACCAAGATAAGGAACAAAAGGGTTGATGGAATTTTCGGGACCGAATAGAATGACTTCAGACTTATCATCATTAAATTTGAGAAAATTTTTGGACAGCCAGGATTTAATGTCAGAGAGGCAAGTTGTGAGATTTGCTTGGGTGCTAGGATCTGTGGGTTTTAGTGGTGTGTATAAACTGAGTGTCGTCAGCATGAAAATGGTAAAGCACGTTGTGATTTTGAATGACCTGGCCAAGGAGCAGCATGTATATAGAAAAGAGAAGGGGGCCAAGAACTGAGCTTTGAGGGACACCACAACTCAACTGAGCCAATGAGGAAATGGAGTTACCCAGAACAACAGAAAAAGTTCTGTTGGTGAGGTAAGGGCGTAATAAGCTAAGAGCCGAGCCCTTGACGCCAACCCAAGTCTCTATGCGACGTTAATAATGTTAGCTTCCTTTTGATGACAACCAAAAAGTCTGTATCCATCAAAATTTAGTAACCATATAAACTACCTTTATATTGGGTTTTTTTTCCCTCCACCTCTTCCTTTCTCAATTTTTCCCCCTCTATCCCTGACAACTTTGTTCTTTTCATTGATGGACACTTGGCACTCTTTCAAAAGGGGATGATTGACGGGTGTGCACTGTGTGTGTCGTTGTGTGTGATTAAGAGGTAAAAGGGAGCAATGGTGGACTAGAGAGGACTTCCCTGCATGCCCTGGGGCCCATGCTCACTTATTGTTCCATTTGTGTAATTTTGGTGTTATTTGAGTTATTTGTAGGAAATGTGTTATATGTTATCATGGTTAATATCTGATGTGATTTGGCCACTTATGTGCGTTATTGGACACTGTGCCTTGGGCGGCCGCCCATATTGCCGATCCCTAAAGTCAACCCTGTCTGGAGGGCTGCTTGTGTAATTCCTTTACATAAAGGCAGTGGAACAACTGACCTTAACAATTATAGGCCTATGTCTAAACTGTCTTGCCTAGCAAAAATAATAGAATCCCTAATAAATGATCAGCTTCAATCATTTCTCTCAGCACACTCTATTCTAAGCATACACCAATGTGGTTTTAGAGATTTTAGAGAAAAGAACAGCACTTTTCCCTGCTGCTGCTCTTATTTTAAATGAAATTATTTGTGCTTTGGATAGAAACACTGTGCAGCTCATTTTATTTATATTTCAAAAGGTATTCGATACAGTTGACTAGGCATTGCTTTTAAAAAGGCTTCACGGTATTGGATTTGACGAAATTGCTTATAAACGGTTTTAGAATTATGCCATGGACAGCTATTGAAAATGTTAAGTCCATTTTGTTTTTTGTTTGTTTTTTTTAATTCTGAGTTTGTGCATGTTACAAAAGGTGTACCTCAAGGCTCAATCCTGAGATCTGTTCTGTTCACTCTATATATAGATATTTTTTCTTCTGTAACTGGGTGGAATATTTATCTTTATGCTGACGATACAATTTTGCATTGCAATGCTGATACTTTACATTCAACTGTTAAATCCCTTCAGCACTGCTTTACTGATTTACAAGTTGCACTCAATAACCATAAATTAGTTCTTAATGCTGATAAAATAAATTCATGCTTTTCACCAGAGCCAAAAATATTGATTATGATCATCTCATCATCTCTACTAAAAATGGTACAACTATTGAAAGAATCAGATGGTACAAATATCTTGGAATTTGGATTGATGAGAAGATAACTTTTGAATATAATGTGACTAATCTGGTGAGTTTTAAAAAAAAAGAGGAAAAAAATGGGTTTATTTTGTAGGAATAAAACACATTTTTCTCTGCATTGTAGAAGAATGCTTATTGAGGCAACTTTTTATCAGCATTGGATTATGGTGACATTTTAAGCATGCATGCTTCAGCTGCAAACCCAAAGCCCTTGGAAACTGTTTCTCACGCTGCACTAAGATTTATTTCCGGTAATAATTATAATTTTACAAATTCATTTAGCAGACGTTTTTATCCAAATTGACGTACATCTGAGAAGTAACTGGCTTGTATAGCATTAGGAGTCTAAGCCATAAACTTTTACTGAAGACTCATTCCAACTGGGGTTTGAAACCCTTGATCTCTGGCAGGAAAGCTGGCAGTCTACCTACTGAGCTATCCAGCTGTATGCCAAGGTTGGGTGGTCTGCTCTCTGTAAGGCATGATAAACACTGGTTTTATTTATCTATAAGGCCCTTACTGGTTTTTTTTTTTTACCCACTTACATTATTTCGTTTTTGTCTTTTAATGTGGGCCCCTATTGAACGCGCTCAAATGATTGGATTAAATTTGAGGTGCTGGCTGTTTTTATTGAGCTTGGAAAATCTAGTTTTTCACACTGTGCACCTGCAACCTGGAATAAAATGCTGAACATTCTAAAACTTACCTCATTTTTATCCTTAGGGCAATTTAAATTTTTAATTTCATCTTATTTCAATTCTAACTGCTCTTGTTTTCAACTGAATTATTTGCTTTAAAATTTAAATTACTTTATTTTTTAATGTTTTAATATGTGGGTATTTTATTAATTGCTTTTTTATTCCAGTTTATTTATCGCAATTTGTTTTCTATGTATGTTATCTGTTTTTCTTGGCGCCTAGGATGTGTTGTTTGTGTTGTTTTATTTTTGTTTTGTTTTCTTTGCTCGGCTATATTGTCAAAGGTCTCTACCCCAATATATTTCTGAGTCTAAATAAAGGTTGAATGAATGAAAAGAAGTCCACTGGGGACCAACTGTAACCATTAGACCTGGGAAAAGTTATTTAGTTAGTTTTTATGGTCTCCACATTGATTGTATATTCATTTGGCTTAGGTGGTGCCCAAAATAGCTGGGACGCTGCGCCTAAGCCTTATAATGACAGGGAAACCCTGAGGACTAACCCCCTTCACTTTTCCAGCAGCTGGGGAAACAACAGACAAGACTTTTCTTGGTCTTGAGAAGCGGGAGCATTTATTAACTGACACACTGTAGCCTATACTCTACATTTACTGCCAGATTGACAACTTACTGCTAACCTTTTCCTCTAGTCTGCTTGCATTCACCGTCACTTTTCTGCCACTCGCTCTCTCGCACTTGCTCAAGCACAGACATTATGCACTGCCCTATTCCTTAAAGGAGCTATGCTACTCTTATAATAGTACCCTTCACATAGATGTCCTTTGAAGAATGAGGAGAGAGGGGATTCTGGGATTTGATGCACTAGTCGATAACTCAAAACAGTTCCACGATAATGCTGGGTGTTCTCATGCTCGCACAGTGTGCAAGTGAAAATTATTAGGGGGGACGCCCTGGTGGCTCACCTGGTAGAGCGCATGCCACATAAGGCTGAGTCCTTACCGCAGTGGCCTGGGTTCAAAGGGCCGGATCATCTCCTCGCTCTCTCCTGCCTTTCTTGTCTCTCTCTCGACTATCGCTATCAAATAAACTTGAAAAATGCCAAAAAATTATTAAAAAAAATCTTAGTAGCCAATTGATATTAATGATCTTGTGAAATTTTAGCCACAGTGCTCAGGACAAGAATGAATATAGAGGAAACACTGGAGTTGTCCAGTTGCATTACTCAGAGCTTCTCTCCAAATAGAAGTGGTTGGCTGGTGTTGAAAGCACTGGGCAATTTAAAGAGCATGTTTTTCATAATCCCCCTGACCTCTTTTACCCCTGAATGGATATATGTTGGCAAGACCCAAGCCTTTGTAAGCCCTGTATGCAAACTGGAGGAGGATCCGAGGATCAGCAGGGGTCTGAGTTGCTGCAGATGCAGCAGCCTCATGTCTGTAGCGATTGAGTGAATACACTGGGGTGTCTCTTCTTTGATACAGGGAGAATGCCGGAAGTTTTTCCATAGTCAGGACACCCTCTTCAGCCACAGAGAAAACAGAAAATGTGCTGAATAATCCCCGCAACTTGGCAGGCACATGGCATCAGGGCTTGCTGTCTTTCATCTGTGTGCAGTGCCTCGGTACCTTCTCTAGTTGGCGGCAGTGGACTGGCTGGGGAGGGGTGGGGGCGGGTGGGCAGGCTGATACCTGGATTCAAAATGAGGGCCAGAGGCTGATTTAAAATACCAGATGCTAGTACTTACTTCCTTTTCAACTGGATGTACAATTCAGTTCAATTCTAAGATGACAGTTATCATAAAGGCCCTAGAGCACAGCCAAGGGCATGTTTCCATTCTTGGTTGTTTCCCCCAGTATGTGGCTCTACAGCTGTGTGAATGGAGCCGACAGTGCATTGTTGCCATGGGGAGAAATAGTGCCTTGTTCCAACCAAGCGGGATGCCGACAATGATGAACTGAAGTGGAAAGTTGAGGAGAGAGATTCACTCCACAGTGTGGTCTCAGACTTGATGTTCACACCAACACTTGCAATATGTATAAGCGTTAAGGAGAGAGAGATATGAAATGGGGGAGGAAGCTTCCTTTTTGCTCTAGTCTTACATACTGGTTGTGTGAATATGCTGCTGACATTGCACTTCACAGTATTAAGACTTCTCAGGAAACTTGTAACAGACCTTTGACAAACTATGAAAAACCACTAGGAATGGGGCCTCCTGGTGGCTCAGACAAATAAGTGCCTACCTCATAGTAGGTTAAACCTGCAATCAGTATGTTCGCAAGTTGTTTATCTCCTGGTGGCAAGAGGTCATCTAAACATAAGTTCGAACTTGGAAAATGAGCATATTATTTAGTGGATCAATGAAATTAGACTTGGGGCAGCAGTAGCTCAGTAGATAGAGCAGGTCGACTGTTAACTGGAAGGTTGCTTGTTCAATTCTCGGCTCCTCCCAACAAAGTGTCAAGATGTCCCTTAGCAAGACACTTAACCCTTAACTGCTACCAGTGAACTTGTTACTTTGCATGGTTGACACCACCGTGTGTGTGTGTGTGTGTATGTATGTGTGTGTGTGTGTGTGCGTGTGCGCGCGCGCGCACACGCGGGTGGGTGGGGGTTTAAATGTGAGGCGATAATTGTAAAGTGCTTTGGAAAAAAGTGCTATATAAATGTCCATTTACCTACTTACAATTTCATGCGATGCTGTAAGTAATACAGTAATAATATGCTGCTATTGCTGTATATTTCACCAGGTTGTCCACTGATTATTTTCCTTGTTGCTAGTTAGTTAAAGCTACAATCCCTGAAATTTCGCATTATTTTATCCATTTGAAATGTGATCGGGCGTCCGGGTAGCGTAGCGGTCTGTTCCATTGCCTACCAACACGGGGCTCGCTGGTTTGAATCCTCGTGTTACCTCCGGCTTGGTCGGGCGTCCCTACAGTCACAATTGGCCATGTCTGTGGGTGGGAAGCCGGATGTGGGTATGTGTCCCAGTGGCTGCACTAGTGCCTCCTCTGGTCAGTCGGGGCGCCTGTTCGGGGGTGGGGGGGACTGGGAGGAATAGTGTGATCCTCCCACATGCTACGTCTCCCTGACGAAATTCCTCACTGTCAGGTGAAAAGAAGCTGCTGGCGACTCCACATGTATCAGAGGAGACGTGGTACTCTGCAGCCCTCCGCGGATCGGCAGAGGGGGTGGAGCAGCGACCAGGACGGCTTGGAAGAGTGGGATAGTTGGCCAAGTACAATTGGGGAGGAAAAGGGAGAAAATTTGGGGAGGAAAAGGGGGAGAATTTGGGGGGGAAAATGTGATGATGTGGCGATTCTGTTAGTCAATCAGTCAATATTACAGTAGAACCAACCTTCCAATATAGTTGTATTTAGGAGCCAGAGAGACTATAATTGAGGTGGAGCAGCCATTGTGGCTAGTGTGCCGTCCGCTCACCAATAAATAGCCCTCAACCTTGTAAAATTTGAATCCTTGGACCAAAGCTAATGCAGGCAGTCTAAACTTCATCAAATACATCATCACATTGTTCTACACTTATACTGACTTGTCAGTCTGAAAAAAACATCACCATATTAGGGGCGCCCAAGTGGCGTGGCGGTGTATTCCATTGTCTGCCAGCACATGGCTCATTGGTTCGAATCCCCGCGTTGCCTCCGGCTTGGTTGGGTGTCCCTGTGGACACAATAGGCCGTGTCTGTGGGTGGGAAACCGGATGTGGGTATGTGTCCTGGTCGCTGCACTAGCTCCTGCTCTGGTCGGTCAGGGCGCCTATGTGGGGGGGAGGAGTGGGAACTGGGGGGAATAGTGTGATCCTCCCATGCGCTACGTCCCCCTGGTAAAACTCCTCACTGTCAGGTGGAAAGAACCGGCTGGTGACTCCACATGTATCAGAGGAGGCATGTGGTAGTCTGCAGCCCTCCCCAGATCAGCAGAGGGGGTGGAGCAGCAACCAGGTCAGCCCAGAAGAGTGGGGTAATTGGCCAGATACAATTTGGTGGGGGTGATCACCATATTGGCATCACTTTTCAACTTTTTCTCCTGCTGGAGTTGTTGCCATAATGTACAAGTTTGCCACTGTACCAGTGGGCACAACCCGACCAAAGAATTTCAACAGCGATACATAGAGACTGGAGAGTATCTATAACCATAGTAAATATACCAGTATTATGAAACCTGTCTCCATGGTCCAGATGATTAGATAACTATTTGTTAATGGGGATATTTTGCAGATTGCAGCTTTAAGGCCTGATTTAGCATCTGGGGCTCAGACATGTCCTGAGGAACTTTGCTGCAAATCTTCCCCCTCTCTCTCTCTACCCTGTACTTCCTGCCTCTTGAACATCCTGTTCATCAAAGGCTAACAAGCCCAATAAAAAGTCTTTAGAAAGCCAGTAAGAAAATGGATGTTTGATTTATTATTTTATTGAAGATGCCATAATGCTAATTACAAAACCCACTCCGTAACGTTAGTTTCTCCATCTCTCTCCTCCTCCCACACACACACACCAAAGAGCATAACGTCGGCCCGACATGAACTCAACAACAGGTTGTCAATTCAAACAGAGAACACAATTTCCACTGCTGTGCTTAATCTTCAAATGTAACTAGGCTAAAAGAAAAAAGCTAATGTGTGATATTTTAGTTACATACAGTGTTATTGTCAGTGTTGTGCATGAACGTGCTAAAAGAGAGGTGGTCATTATATGTGGTATCATGTACATTTTTTTCATCAATATATAATATTTTCTACAACTTGAAAACATTACAACACACACACACACACAAATATATATGTAAAATCCAGTGAGTCAGGTAAATTCTTTGAGACCGTACAAGCCTGTTTCATTGCATAAGCAATCATCAGCTGCTAATGATATTAGCAGCTGATGAGTGCGCGATGCATGAAACAAGTTTGTACTGCTGAGTATTAAAAAAAAATTTCCCTACATCTATTTCCAAATATATACGTACATATATATATATATGTATGTATATATAGCGCCCTGTGATGGCCTGGCGGCCTGTCCAGGGTGTCTCCTCGCCTGCCGCCCAATGGCTGGGATAGGCTCCATCACCCCCACGACCTTGGTTAATGGATGGATTTTATTGAAGAAACGTTATGGAATCATTTGACACCAGAATAGCTTGACTAACCTGGATTGTCAGTTTCAGCCAGATGGTTTTGAGGTTACCTCCTATAATATCCACTGAGGTGTTCATGTAGATCATAAACACATGCATGTTCTCTTAGATATATCACTGTGTATTTAAAGTTTTTTAGATATGAATCTTGAATGTTGAGCTATGCAATATCATGGATCAGGTTTAGCCACAAAAGCCATTTGCAGGTTATGTAGGCAGGATTTTGAAATCCTTTGCCCTCTCTGCATGTACCTGTAGTTCGTATCTGTTCCAGCCTTTGGTTCTTGGTCCCTTTGATCTGCTGCCCTCCTTTAGTTCTGCAGCCCTCAGCACACTGATTTAGCCTCCGCTAGTTATCATGCTATGTGTATAACTGCAATGTTCAAACACCAGACGAATCCACCACACCAAGAGGTCAAGTTTCTGAAGAAACGTGTACTTGAAGGAAAGAGTTTATTTGTTTTTGTTTTTGGGTGTGTTTGTTGTTTTTTGTTTTGTTTTGTTTTGTTAAGGACCAGTTTGTTTACAGAAAATACTGATAAGAAAACAATCACAGCAGTTCATTGAGTGCCTTACCCACGTGGCATGCTGGTTGCACCGCATGCTTTTTTGGACCAGAATTGGTTTTCTTCTCCAACCTCATTCCTCTTTAATGATGTCTGTGTCCTGCAGAGACCTGATAGACACCCTGTCTTTGAGGAAAGAAAGAGGGAAAATAATCAAAGGGGTACAGTGGAAAATTTTCACAGAGATTTTGACTGACACAAAGAATCGCTTGAAGCCTGATGCTGTTTCCCTTCGATACATTTTGGCGCTGGAAAAGAATGACGGGTCACGCTGGAGTGTTGGTGCATTGAGTGCGGACTAAAGAGGGATGTTGTTCCTCGGTGGGTCGCTCTTTGTGTCGTATCTTTATGGTTGTGCGGCCGTTGCTATGGAGTGAGAGTGATGAAACTATAAATAGTTGGCTTGTTCTCATCCAGATACATCTCAACCCTCTCTCCACACTAAACTGGTTTATGAACTTACCAACCTAATGATTGCAAATTGAATTTCAGTTTTCATATCTTTTTTTTCTCTCCCCAATTGTATCCGGCCAATTACCCCACTCCTCCGAGATGTCCCGGTCACTTCTCCACCCCCTCTGCCGATCCAGGGAGGGCTGCAGACTACCATATGCCTCCTCCGATACATGTGCAGTCACCAGCCGCTTCTTTTCACCTGACAGTGAGGAGTTTCGCTAGGGGGACGTAGCGCGTGGGAAGATCACGCTGCTACCCCCCCCCCCCCCCAAACAGGCTTCCCGACCGACCAGAGGAGGCGCTAGTGCAGCGACCAGGACACATACCCACATCCGGCTTCCCACCCGCAGACACGGCCAATTGTGTCTGTAGGGACACCCGACCAAGCCGGAGGTAACACGGGGATTTGAACCGGCGATCCCCGTGTTGGTAGGCAACGGAATAGACCGCTAGGCCACCCGGACACCAGTTTTCATATCATTTTAGCTCCCAAGTCCCAAGGTAGAGAGCACTTCGGTTTTCCTCCATACTAAATACTCCTTTGTCTTTATCTTGGTGGCATGGATGAATGGATTGGTGAATTACGAGTGAAGGACTTTGGTTAAAAAATACAAATGGCAGCTTCAGTTATTTTTATGACATGAACAAAGTGCTTCTTTGGTATATTCCTTCTGCATGTGAGATCGATGAAGCCTTGCAAATGGGTCAACATCTGCTTAGTGGTGTGAGTAGTTTCAAGGCTGTTTTCCCATGGTACAAACATGAGGATGGAGTCCGTTTTCTTCATCCCAACAGGATTTTCCATCCATTATTTAACAGTTTAAATACATTTATGTGCGATATGTCTAATCTGTAGCACGTATTACAACTTGTTTGATATAGTCCCAACATGGGCATTCCTGTAATAGACGAGGAACAAATGTTGACATTTTGATTTAATGGCCGTCCATTTGACAGTTGCAAGATAATGTCAGCTCTGCTTTCCCTTATTCAACCCTTTCCGAGTTCAGTGCAATTTGACAGATGGAGGGAGTTCAGACAGTTGACTTCTTCTCAGCGCCCTCTGATAAAATGAAATCTAACCCTTAAATAAATCCATGCTCATTGCAGCTGAAGTCAGAAAGGCCAAAGATTTTCTCACAAACGTATGTTTGTGTGTGTGTGTGTGTTTACATTTGTGCATCCCAGATCAAATGGAATGGATGGTGGAGCTGTGTGGAGCGGCTGTAGTGAAAGATCCACTTCTCTTCAGCAGTGAAAGGGTAAGTTTTTGGCCTTTCTGCCTTCCAAGTTCTATTTATAAATGATAAAGTGGTATATTTTATGATATTACTGAACAGAAGCTTTTGACATGTTTAACATAACTTGTACATTAGATTAAAAAAACAAAAACAAACATCTTGTGTTACAACCTTAGACCCATATAGGTGTCATGTTTGTGTACCACAGCCAAATGGAAACAAGAAGCCACATGTATTTTTCAGTGAAATAGTCCACCAGTGTTGCGTGCATTGTTCATTTAATTCTGGCCTTATTGCAGTGTCCTTGTTTCGAATCAAGTGCAGGTCCTTTGCTTCATGATAACACCACCCCACCCCTTTTCCCCTCTGATTAATTATCAAGTAGAGACTTAAAAATATTGTGTAACTTATGCGACAAATTCTAAGATACACATGCAATTTAATCTGATATAGATGCATAAGTCAATGTCACGTAAATGGTTCAGCAAAAATGTATACATAATAATATATGAAATGCTCCTTTCATCATGATTTTCTTCCTCTGGTTAGAAAAGGAAATTTGGGGCGTTGGGGTAGCATAGCGGTCTAATCCGTTGCCTACCAACACGGGGATCGCCGGTTAAAATCCCCGTGTTACCTTCGGCTTGGTCGGGCGTCCCTACAGACACAATTGGCCATGTCTGTGGGTGGGAAGCCGGATGTGGGTATGTGTCCTGGTCACTGCACTAGCGCCTCCTCTGGTCGGTCGGGGTGCCTGTTGGGGGGGGGACTGGGGGGAATAGCGTGATCCTCCCACGCACTACGTCCCCCTGGTGAAACTCCTCACTGTCAGGTGAAACTCCTCACTGTCAGGTGAAAAGAAGCAGCTGGTGACTCCACATGTATCAGAGGAAGCATGTGGTAGTCTGCAGCCCTCCCCGGATCAGCAGAGGGGGTGGAGCAGCGACCGGGACAGCTCAGAAGAGTGGGGTAATTGGCTGGATACAGTTGGGGAGAAAAAGGGGGAAAATAATCCAAAAAAAAAAAGAAAAGGAAATTTGGACAGGAGTTGTAACGGTGGAGTTGAACACAGGGACAAGGGGCCGTGTCATGAATGTCATAAGATAACCAAATGCTCAACAACAACACTGTTGACCTGAACTATGATGAGGTGGTAAAGAAATAACAAGGTTTAATGCAAGAGCTGTAATTGTTGAGTACATCTGGACATTGAATTTGAAAACATATTTTTGTACGCATCATATCACCTGTTTTTGGGATCACTGTGCCTTTCTTGACATCACTTACACGCTATTCTGTTGTAAAGATGAGCTACTACGTGACTGTATAAAAACTTTGTCAGAAGCCAGCCTTCAGTACCTCAGCCTCACAAAGACATGTCAGTCACTGTGTATTGTCCCTGAGTGTGGGGGTGGAGTGAGCCTTCTCCAACACTGTTTGCAGGAAGAACATGGAAAAAAATTACTTTGGGACATTTGAATCACAAATTTATTCTAGTTTTTTTTTTTTTTTTTTTGCCGAGTCTTGTTGAAACTTATGATTAGGAAAATCACTTAATTAAAATGATGTTGTTCAGTGCAATTCTGCCTTGGAAATATTTGGTATTTTAGCACGTAGGTCCTATGAGGTCATGAAACCCCACGGATTAATCAAAGAAATGGACATAAGCAAACTTAATTTTTTCGAAGCTGTTAAGGTAAATGGTGTTTTGAGATTAAATTGTGATGTTATTTGGTAAATCATTAAGTGGCTGAGAAAGTAATTGTCTTATGAAAAAAACTAGGTTTTCCAGCATGATTCAATGGCTCTTATTCATTTTGTGCTGCTGATGCTATGTGTGTGTATATGTGTGTGTGTGTGCGCACGCGCGCATGCACCCACATGCGTGTGTGTTTTCAGTTTCAAACTTTAAATCAGCCTTGTTTTTGTTTAATGCATTTGCCTCTTTTCAACAGAAATCCCATCAGCTAGTTATTGTACAGCCTGGACCAGAGTCACCGCAGTCCAAATACAGCGGTGAGTCTTATCTGAAAATTAGATTTCATGTTCACCAAGGTACATGCGAACCCAAAAAAATCACACTCTCAAAATCTTATTCTCTCTCTCACTCACCCCCCCCCCCACCACTCACACATGCCCACACACGCCACAAACTCTATATTACACACAGCTCCTAAACATAAGGATTAGAATGACAGCAGCACAGGGAGCAGGTTACGTAATTCACGCAGTGTCGCCCGGGGATTTACCTCCTGACAGAAGAGCAGATCTGTGGTGTATCGGAAAGGAATATGCGTATCTCCCTCGGTATCTGCATGGGCATGCATGTGCATGCGTGTGTCTATTTGCACTCGTGTAATACCTGTAAGGACCAGTCTGAGTTTATTAAATGTCAGAGACGTGTTTTGCGGGAGCCGTGACATTTTTTTTGACAGTTCCCATTTTGAAAACGAAAGGAGGTCATTTAAATTTTAGCTAGGAACATTAGGATTGGATTTAAGGTAAAGATTTTAGTGTTAATAGATGGATATGGTTATTGGAAGGTCCCTGCCATCTGTCCGTCTTGTGCATGTGTACAAGGTGTCGGGGGTGTCAGAGAATGGTGAAATGGCAAACCCTGCCGGCTAAACAGAGACAGGTGCCCACTGAGAGTGAGTCGAATGACTCCCCGAGACAACAGACATGAAGGAGGGTGGGCAGGAAAGGAGGTGAGAAGACAAAGAAACGGCAAAAAGAAAATGTCAGGGAGGAAAGTGATTGAGGGAGAGGAGGGGAATGTCAAAACAACTTGGGCACAGTACAGAGAAGCTGCCACAGAAAGAGCCAGGTTGACAGTTTGAAAGAAAGCAAGATAACGGCACTTAGGCTAATCCCTCCAAACCTCCTCCGTCCCTTCCTTCCTTTTTTACTCTCTCTCCTTTCCTTCCTCTCTCCCTCATTCCCTCCTTCTGCCGGCATCCTAATTTAAGCTGCTGCATATTTAATGAGGCCTTTCCTTCCCTGCGTCTTTAGGCACTCATTGCTCAGGTAATCAAGTAGGCTTGGTCTCTAGCGTTCTCTTCTGCACCATCAAATGAAATATCTTTCTCTATATATATATTTTTTTTCTGTGACAAACTCTTGATCATTGGCACATTTCTGACATGATTAATTTTGATGTGTTTATAGTTACCCATGCATACCACAAATAGCAAAGAGTCGTTCATATACCTTTGTTGTCACGTACACACTGGTCTTCATCCTCTAATGCCGTCAACCCCACAGCCCTCGGGAGGCGAGCCATCGTCTTAAGACGCGGCTGGCTGCTGGATACAGTGGCAACCTACACGCTCCAAAACTACGACACCTACAGATTGTGAGCTGAGGAAAGCTGTTGTGCCGTCATCGCCCCACCGGGACTGCCGCCATCTTCTTATGATAAGACCCACAAGAGCTGCACATATGTTAACTGTCATTAACCCTTTTATTTTGTAACAAAATAAATGTCTTTGTATATGCAGTGTTTAACTGAACAGGCTGTTGAGTGGAGTCAACTTCTTTTTACTATCAAGACTGTTTACAATACATTAATAGGTTTTTTTTTTTAATACTAGGATGAGTCTGCACACACACACACACACACACACACACACACACACACACACACACACACACACACACACACACAATTGGACGCCACCAAACAGATACTCTTTATGTAGATCTGGTTTAGAGAGCTGATGAGTACAGTTAGCTTTGTGAGTCTTTGCCATGTTGCCAAATAAACAGAGATCCAAACTCGGTGCTCTTACGAGATCTAGTTTCAGCTAACTCAGGTCCTGGTGATTTCTGTCTCGTACGTCAGCGATGGAAAGGTTATTATTTGGTGTCTCGCTGGAGCTTTGCAGTAGCGAGCCACCATCGCTACATCATGGCTCAATGTTACTGCTGTCAGTAGGAGAAACATATTATAAGCGATCAATTTATCTGACAGAGCTTGAATGTTTTTTTACACCTTTGGACCACTTTGGGTTGTTGCTGGCTATTTATTTACCTGTGTGATATTGGTGACATTTTATTAATAACGTTGTCAACTTTGAATGTCCTTGTCAGCTCTGTAATGTTTGATTTTTGTGATTGAATTGTAGCTTGCGATTGCACTCCAGGCTACATTTCTAAGCTATTTGAATAATTCTGTTCTCAGCTAGACTTGTGCATCTCCTCTTCAAATCAGCACATGAACCATCAAACTGGGCTGAAAATGTAATAACAGGAATACAAGTTAAAAATTAAACTCAAAAAAGGTTATTCCACAGGCCAAAAACAGCCCGGTCAGCATTCGTAATGCATTCACCACTATTGATTGATAAAATTTAAAGTCTTACTACTCACAGAATGATGTGTGAGTATGGAGGAGTAAAGTGCTGGGGTAGATGAGGATGAGGTAGTTCGAGGCTGTGCTTGGCTGCTAACATGCAAGGCAGGATATAAAATGATTGTTACAGTATGAAACGTTTACAGTCAGGGTCCAAAATCAATAGTCGTCAAATGCGTGTAGATTTAGTCTTTGGCGAGTAAATTTTGGGACCCCCCCCCCCCCCCGTCACTCTGTCCGGTAGAGGTAAAAAAAATTCCTACACGCGCTGCTGGTGGCGGTCACTTCATCTGTTGGTGCTGCCGTGCGTCGTGTCTCGTGCGTAGTACGTAATTTGCGTCAGTCATCCAGACCTGGCGGGACAAACAAATCCGTGGACGGGCATTAAAATGTCTCCGGGGCGGGCACAAAGATTTTTCAATTTAAGATAAACAAACAGAATGTCGCTGATGATGGCTGTTAGCTGAACCGCGTTCGTTTTTGTCTACAAGAAACACGAAAGCTGTTGATTTGTGAGCGCCGGTATTCTGTTTTTGAATCCAGTCATCAAACCGCTTGATTTGTTTGATTACAGAGGTAGCACTTGTCATCGGGGCAGTTGAGACAAACCCAGCTATGCGGAGATTTACTGCGGGAGTGGAGCCCCCAGGAAAGAAAGAAAAAAAAAACAGGTGAACTTCAGGCCGAAGAGACCACCGCTGCCACGGCCATTGCAAGCGCTCCCTCCTCGACTCATCCACCGACGCTGTCATCGAGAAAACTCCTGAGTGGTGGCGATGCAATGATCCAGGGGCGCCGAGATTGTTATAAATGTTATATTCTCAAACTCTTTAATAGATTACCCTTCGTTCACTTCAAGGGGAATCTCGCTGAATGTATTCAATTGTGCAACACTTAAGTGTTGAAACTGCTGAATTAATATTTCTTTATAAGTTGTCTGGGTACAACCGCCAATATTTCGGGGCTTCCGGTGTAGCTGCCGGCTGCCCGCGCTCCTATGAAGACGTCGTCTTCCGTGCGCCCGTCACAGTTTACGGTCAGATTAGCAATTTCAGACGCGAGAACGGAGTTGCAGTTGAGAGACGACGTCTACAACCGGATTGTTTCACAACCGGTCGACACGAGTCGAACATTTCTCCGCACAATACAAAAACGTCCATACTGTAACGTGCATGGATAAGAAGACACGCTGGCCGCTGGTTGACGAGTCTGACCCTTTAGTCGAGCGGTTAGCGACGTCTCCTGCGGTGCGGGCGATACGGGTTCGCTTCCCGGCCGCGGCAGTTCCTGTGGTTGCGTTGTCCCCCGAAGTCGCTACATTGGTGTCAGAAGTGGGATGGAGCGACCGTAAGGCCATCGGAAGCGTATGCGCCCTGATGCGTGAAGGAGCTGATATGCGTAAGCGCGGCGACGCGCTTCCCGAAGTGGGTAGTGTAACGTGCATGGATAAGAAGACACGCTGGCCGCTGGTTGACGAGTCTGACCCTTTAGTCGAGCGGTTAGCGACGTCTCCTGCGGTGCGGGCGATACGGGTTCGCTTACCGGCCGCGGCAATTCCTGTGGTTACGTTGTCCCCCGAATTCGCTAAAATACTTCTTGAAGCGGTTTGAGGTCCGGACGACATTTCGGCCAATGCGTTCCGCCTCTGTCCCGCCCCCTATGGGCTATTACCAACATGCAACCAAAGCATGTTGTACAAATCACCACCTACTCAAACGTGATTGGTCAATACTACTCGGACTAAAATGGAAACCAGGACGCTTCCGATGCCAAAATATTTATTTATTTTATTGGCGGGTTAAAAAATCTGGCTGGCCAGTAAATTGGCAGGTAAGCCAAGAGGTTAGTTTTGGACCCTCTTAACAGTGATTAGAGATTCTTAAAAGTTTGACAGCATCATGAAAAGTACTCAGTAGACCTGTTGTTTAGTCCTAATTTGTACTAAACCCTGTCATATAGTTGAAGGCATACATCAGATGATGAGTAATATGGAATTGCAATCGAATGGCGCTGTTAGTCCATCTACTCACTGAAAACCCTGAAATGCTTTCAATTTAATGAAAAAATCAGGACCTGTTCATAAATATTGATTAAATATTGTATTGTAAATTCTTTGATCGAGGTTATGAAAAACAATCTGTGTTGGATGTGTAGGAGGATAGTGTAAATAGTGAATGACAATCCAGAAAAATGAGGATCTTTCTGAAGGCAGCATTTCTTGAATTCATTTTGAAAGGGGAAAAAACTTCAGAGGCGCATAGGCAACACCAGTTTATCTAGAAATAAATGTATGTAGTATGGGTGGTCATTTGTACTGAGCTGCTCTCTGAAGAAAGCTGCTCTTAGGCTATCATCATATTATTAACATATAAGGTTCCAAATCCCATGGGTCAGAAAACTAGCATTGATTGGTAAGAGGTCAAGAAATCCCAACCTCCAGCTAAGATAGAAACCTTTCAAGCAGCACAATTTGATTTCGTCCTTGTGGATATACAGGAGAATCCTGCTTCTGTTTACCTTGACTCTCCGGTGGTACGGTATGGTACCTTCTCATGTATTTTAATAAGCCCTTGTGTCAGTTCTGCAGTAATCCCATGCCTGCTCCATGGTTCTTTGATTGTGGTTTGCAAATCTTTGGTGTATACATGCTTTAAGGCTGTGGTGGAGAGCCTGTGGCGTTCCTGAACAAGACCGCACACTTTGTGAGGGGGGAAAGAGGCAGGAACATGCTCTGCCAAGAGCCGGCACTCACCTGAATTATTGAAAATCCTGTGAACGGGGAGGGGAAATGTAGCAAGTTAGGCTGTTGTGAGGGCCCACCAGTGATACTTCTCCATAAGCAGGGCACATATTTGCTTATAAGCCTGTGAAGATCAGAAGTGTACATCAAATGAAACTGAATTCATGTATTATGCTACTGTATGGAAAGTATATGGCCATGTGTGTGTGTGTGTGTATATATATATATATATATATATATATAATGCCGCTATTGTACTTTCTGATTCATCGGTGGTGGATCAGAAAGTACAGGTAAAAGGTTCATGGAAAAAAAGTATTTTTTTGTGTGTGGTCATGGTGACTACCATCAATCCTTGAGAAAACCTTAAACTCTGTGATCCAATGTGATGGTATCAGTATAGAAAGCTGTAAATTGGGTTCACTGTGCTTGGCAATGGTCGAAATCAATCCATGTGCTAGTGTGCTTGGCCAATTTAATACATCCTAATACACAACCAAAGCCATAAAATAACCAATCCTAATGTATGTTTAGATGGAAAAGCAGAATATGCCTCCGGGCAAAAGTACCGCTATGCACTCACTGTCCATTTTACTCAGGCTACTGGGTGTGAAATGGCTTTATAACACAGATACTCCCTTTCCCTTCCTCACCTAATCTTTTCTGTCAAGACTGCTTTTTAATTAATCACCAGTGAATCCAAGATTCACTCCATCTCACAAAGGTTGTATGTGGACATAAACCTTAAGCATTCATCGGGTGGGGGGGGGTGTCTTTTTTGTTTGCTTTCCTTGCTTTCTACTGTTTTTTGTCTTTAACGTATCATAAAAGGAAGTTGGTCCCTTTTTAATAGCTTTACATCAGTGAACAGGCAACCATTATAGGAAAGCTGTCTGTCTGATGATGTTAGAGGTGTTAAGATGAGCCAACCAAAATCCAATGCTGCTGTTAATGAAGCTCTTAGGCTAACTTGCTTTCATGCATGTTACACGCCTGCTTTCAAATCCCTGAATGTTATCCAATAAGTACACACAGTTGAAATATTGTTGGTATTTTATGCCCTTACCTTGATTGGGAAGCCAGTGAATACAATCACTTTGCAAAAGTTAAGCAGTTTCACTGTTAACTTTACCATTAACTGTAGTCTAAAGCAGTGGGTATGAATTAGACTCATGGGGAAGGCTGAATTATTATTATTTTTTATGAGTTTTTTTTTTTATTTGATTTTTTCTACCTGTGTTGAGATGAGCCGCTTTTCAATGCCAGTCAGCCAGAGTCTATACAAAAATATGACAAACCAGAACACTGAAGGATTCAGCTATTTCATAAAATGATCAGTGAACACAAGGGAAGCATATCTTTAATGAAAAAAAACAAAACCTAGACACTTAAAATTGTGGGACCTTCAAAAGAGTGATAACTGCATTTGCCTCTGCTTCATTCCCAGCCCATTTCCAGAACGCATCAATACCCCGACTGCTGTCAAAAAAAATATAAATATTCAATACTGTCTCTTGGTTGGAAGCAAAAAAAACAAAACTTTCTAACCTATCAAAAAAATGTTATTTACTCAGAAAAAAAAGTTTTATTTGAAGTGACATACTGAAAAGAGTCACAACAGTAGCTGTGCGGAAAGGATCTGTTCACGTCATATCCTCAATTTTTCATCCCAGGTTTTCCTTCTCCCACGCATGACTAATGCTGTCACGTGTTCACTCTCACTTCACCGTGTCTGTTTCTAATACCGAGAAACCCTTTCTGAAACGTGGCATCCAGTCGAATGCAAAATACAGAGTCCCGGCCATCTGACAGACTTACTTCATTTATTCAACTGAAGAAGAGTGAGCGCAGTAGTTTATTTTGTTTTGCTCCATTGATGGTAAAGCAGATTACTTTACACTCGGTGGCGCTGTGGCCTCCTGCTCTGAAACGGAAAAAAAAGAGAGAACAGTTCTCCAGTAAATGGTTGTGAATAAAAATGTATTACCCCCTGACTAGTTTGTTCACATAACTGTGACACAATGCTCAAATAATAAGGCCGGATAACGGAGGCCACCGCATGCAAAAACATTTGAATATCAATCAGGTTTGCAGCCTGGAGGCCATATGTAATTGGATGACATTTGAACCTGATGAGTTGGTTGCATACTTGATTCAATTATCCCCCCCCTCAAATAATACTGCACACAGCTGTGAAGTTTACCAACTCCAGGTTTCCCACTCCATGTTGAAACATTTTTGTAGTGAAGCTGGCCGGCAAGGTAAATTAAAGTCCCATAGATCATTGTACAACATCGTTTTCAGTTGGGATTCAGGTTTAACAGTGTAATATGGCAAAAATGCACCCTTTACAATTGTTTCTTAGCTTATTTACAGTGCAGTGGAAAAAGATATATGCGGGCATCCGGGTGGCGTGGCGGTCTATTCCGTTGCCTACTAACACGGGACTCAACGGTTCAAATCCCCATGTTACCTCCGGCTTGGCCCTGCAGACAGAATTGGTCGTGTATGCGGGTGGGAAGCCAGATGTGGGTATGCGTTCTGGTCGCTGCACTAGCGCCTCCTCTGGTCAGTTAGGGCGCCTGTTCGGGGGAGGGGGAGCTGGGGGGAATAGCATGATCCTCCTACGTGCTACGTCCCCCTGGCAAAACTCCTCACTGTCAGGTGAAATGTATCGGAGGAGGCATGTGGTAGTCTGCAGCCCTCCCTGGATCGGCGGAGGGGGTGGAGCAGCGGCCGAGACGGCTCGGAAGAGTTGGGTAATTGGCCAGATACAGTTGGGGAGAAAAAAGGGGGAAAAAATCCCCCTCCCAAAAAAAATCCCAAAGATATGTGCAGGTTTTGATGCCTACAAAGTAAAATGTGTACCTCAGACAATTGTCATAGGCCGGCTCCCTGTTAAAATAGGGTGATTTGATTGTTGAGTCATGTGCTTTGTGCAGCCGGGTGCTTGAATGAATAGTAAAACTGTGCATGTTGCCGTGTCCCCTGCATGACACAGAACTTTATGGACTGGCTGCGTCAAATCCACGTGGAATGGGATTAACTCTCACCCGTTACACAGACATAAAGCTCTCACATCTAGCCTGGCAATAACTAGACCCCAGAGGAGGACGAACTTTCCTTTATACATGGAAAACGCACCACTTTAATAATGTATGTTTCTGCTTTAAACTAGCTCCAACAACAGACCCCATGGGGATGCGCTTGCGTTCTGTGATTAAAAGGAAAAAAAATGTAATGAGTTAGGTTATGCAATAAGCAGAAGTGATGTGTCGAGAAGACATATCCGCCAAAGCTTAGTGTAACACAAACAAGCGAAAAGGGGAGTTTTGAAGTGTAGCAGAGGAAGATTGTGGCTCTCCTGGAGGCCACTCTAAAGATATAAGCTTGTATTTGTATACCAAGGTGCACATACACAGGAGCATCTGTGCCTTGAGGATGCCAGTCCGTGTGTCAGCTTGAATGACTGCAACCTGTGCTAAACCCAGATGGAGGTTGGCTTGAAGGCCGAAGAATCGACCATCCGTTCATCTTTATTGTGCTGCTGGGAAAAGTTTCGCTTTTGTTTGTTTATTGGTGGGCACTGCCCAGCCAATGCCAATGTTATATATGTCTACTGAGGGAGGTGACATTTTTGCAAGGTGAAAATATATCTACTGGATGCAATTACGTACAAGCACGCCTCCGAATATAGCCATGATGTAGAGCTCCGAGAGGGTGCATCTGCTTTGTAGCATTGTGCATGCTCATATTTCTTTTAAAAAAAGGGGGGGGCAGGGGGACGGTAGAATGGGATTTCTTCCTGTCTGAGACTCTCGGCTCAGCTCTTTTCTTCTGCTTCAGCACCGAACCTTCTCAGATAAACAAACCCTACCTGTTAAAACAATGAACGGTCGGGGTCCGACTGTGTCACAAAGTAGTATCAGCAACAGCTTTGTCCGTGATATATCTGGGACAGATGCTTGCACAGCAAATTCACGTAGTGCAGACAGCGACATTCATCGCCATGACAACTACACCTCTCACTCAAAAGACCGGCTTTCCAGTTAAATCAAGGGCCATAAATAGAAGAAGAAGAGAAACACAAGAAACGGAGCTGTCACATCTTCTGCTCCGAGGCCTTTGAAATGCCAGATGTGCACTGCCAGATGCCAGAGAGCCAGGATGTAACTTTCTTCCAATAAGTTGATTTTTCTTTTCTTTTCACCGCGGGGCAGAACTGGGTTTACACACAGTCTGATTGTCTCGCGCCTGTTATGGAAGGTGGAGCCATCATTTGATATGGGTTTCATCGGTTCTGCGAAGTGTGCATTCACTCGATGCAGCACCATTTGCTGTCTCAGCTACACCTCATCGGTTGATTTATTTCAGGTTGTTGTTTTTTTTTGTTTTGTTTTTTCCTAAGGGATTTCCCGGCTGATCATCAATAGCTGTACTGCTGTGGTTAGGTTGAAAATCAACCATGCAGTTCCATATAGCAAGCTTAGTATTTCTGTAATTTGGTAAATATTGATGGAGGGGGGGGGGGCAGAAAGTACTATTACAGTATAGTGAATAGATGTAAGATGGGACTTTATGATCACATTCATCATATCCACTAAATCCTGTCTATGACAGGGAATGTGTATCTGGCATCTAATAAGAGGGACTTTGTCGCAAAGTTGGCTGCCTGGATTTGTTGAGCCTTAATACCCGAGTCTGGGCTGGGACATCCCAGTGTGGGTGATGTTTATGTTGAAACATTTCGCAGGGGAAATTAGCACAGAACAATCTGGTTGGCCATCTGGAATGTTTTGCGTGTGCCTGTTTGTGTGTGAAACTCCAAGACACGGTGTGTGCGTGCGTATACAAACACGTGCATACTTCCCAAACACATGGCATTCTCTACGACAACCTGAGGGCAGTAACCCCTCCCATCCCACCCCCACCCCCGGCTAGCTTTCAGCACAGGCAGAGGGATCGTTCTTATTTTTATAGCAATGCATCAAGTGTTGCCGTGAGTTTGCTTTGCACTTCCTACCGGAGTCAATAAACCGAGAGAGACTCATGCGTGCCATTTCTCCGTCTGAAAGATAGATGGTGGCTTGCTGACATCACCGCCATTGAGAATTAAATAGGCCATAAAATTTCTTTTTTTTTTTGTCTTTTTTTATTCACATTGCTCCACGTTAAACCATCATTAGCCTTGCGATGTCTTTTTTTCATTTGAAATATTAACATTGCTCTCACTACAGTATACATTTTTTCAAGTTTGATTTTGATATACTATATTAATCCCCGTAGGCAAATTCCTCTCTGCATTTAACCCATCCTGGCTGTGTGGCTAGGAGCAGGGAGCAGTGCAGCACCCAGAGACCAACTCCTTCCTGTTCATCTTGCCATGCCTTAGCCCCCCCCCCCTCATTTCTTTCCCTCCCCAATTATATCCGGCCAACTATCCCACTCCGCCCAATTACCTCACTCTTCCGAGCCGTCCCGGTCACTGCTCCACCCTCTCTGCTGATCTGGGGAGGGCTGCAGACTACACTCTATGCCTCCTCCGATATATGTGGAGTCACCAGCAGCTTCTTTTCACCTGACAGTGACGAGTTTTGTCAGGGGGGACATAGCGCGTGGGAGGATCACGCTATACTCCCCAGTCCCCCCCCCCCCCGTACAGGCGCCCCGACCGACCAGAGGAGGCGCTAGTGCAGTGACCAGGACACATACCCACATCCGGCTTCCCACCCGCAGACACGGCTAATTGTGTTTGTAGGGACGTCCGACCAAGCCGGAGGTAACACGGGGATTTGAATCGGCGGTCTCCGTGTCGTTAGGCAACGGAATAGACCGCCACGCCACCCGGACGCCCTTGCAGAACAATCTCTGTACCTGAAAGATTTGGATACTTGTACTTTGGCATGAGCTGGCTGTAAAGATATCCTGTAGGCCGCATCACCACACTCCGCAAAGCAGTGTCACCGTGCTCAGTGTATTGCAGGGGGCGCTCAGCAAGATGAGAGATGACAGTAACAAAAAAACGGGGGGAAAATCAGAGGAGCAAAACATTTTATGAGAGGCTGTTGCCTGCAGAAGCATCAAACAGACATAGCGTGTTACAAGATGGAAATGTTTCCATCGTGACGGGGGGGGGGCGACTGAAGATGTTTGGGAACCATTACAGCATAAATAATCCAGTCACTACTGCTGATTCACTGTTTATAAACTCGTATGGGCGTACGGATGCCACAGTGTACAAAAATGCTTACAGCAGAGCTTTTCTGGAGAGCGTTATACCCAGTCACAATGTCTTCCGAATGGGGGACAGGAGAGACAGACATACCCCCCAACGGGGATGAGGAAGGGTCAAACGCAGTCAAGGCTAACATCGAATTAGCTTTGCAACGTGCGTGCAAAATGTGTTGATGCAAAGTGATCCCATGCCAGCATGCATGAGCATTTCCCACTAACCATTTTCTAATTCTTGAACGTTTCATAAAAATGACTTGAAGCAAGAGTGAAAACAGAGCTACCGTGGCACATAACCCTGACAGTGTGGTACACTTTGTGGAAAACATGTCTTAGGGCAGTTTTGATTCAATTTTAATTCAAATCTTATGGTCAGGCAATACCACAAAAAAAAAAAAAAACCAAAAAAAAACAAGGAGTGTGTATAAGACTGACATGACACTGTCATAACCATGACATGACCTGTCATGAACACGAAGGAGTCTTTATGAGTGTTTATGACTGTTGTCATTGACTGTCATTCGGTCGATTGGAATCAGGAGTCAGGAACATTTACTTGTTATTTCATTTCCCCCAGCCCACAGCAGTGCAACACAATGACAAAAACACATATAAACTACAAGAACACATATATCAAAATACAAAAAAAAACTACAAAAACACATATTTCCAACATATCAATAATAATAATGATAATTCACTGTCCAAGAGAGCGAACGCCAGCCAGGATGCCGGTCTGCATGGGCTAGCAGTTAGCTTAGCCTGCCCCGCTTCCGTGTCCTGTCAGACCGCCCTCGGTGTTTCCTCTTCAGGCACAGCTCCAGGCAGGGCCGTGGCCCCCGGGCCCACAGGACGCAGCAGACCAAGCTTCCCCAGCTGATCCAGCGCCAAGTCTCTCAGCCATCAGACGAAGACACGAACCCAGATGCGGACAAAGACACTGACGCCACTGGGTGAGGCCGCCGCCAACGTGAGTTCACGCCACCATCTTCTGTTTTTGAGCTACAGACGCGGGAAATGTGTCAAATTGAGCGGCTCAAACAAGGCATCTCAAACAATGCAAACTTTGCAATGAAAATGACAAAATTGACCGAAAGACACTTAACGACAAAATTCACAAAGACTGTCATGTTCATGACTGTGTCCTGTCAGGCTTATGCACACCCCTTCAAATAAAGTGTGACCCACTTTTGCAGATGGCTTTCCCTGAGTAATAAAACCAAGAAACTAAACCACAGAGAAACCACCGGTAACATGCAAATACTGTGCTTTGTGAGAATACTGTGTGGGCGTTGGTACTAAACCTGCAGCACTCGAGAAACGGGCACACTGTGATTAATGAATGCACTTGTCAGCGATGAAACCGATTGCTCTCGTGCTCTAACACCTTGACATTCACAAGTGTGTAAGCCTGATGCCTCCCAGACTATTTAATCTGCATTTTGACAAAAACCCCTTGGGCGTGTGCAGCACAATATCCTACAGTTGTTGTAGCTTTATTTGTAAACCAAACAAGCACGCCATTGATTCATCAAAATGTTTAAAGCAAGTCATGGAGACAGAGGCTCTCTTGAAAGCCAATCAGGTGATGTATAACAGTCCTCTCTGCCTATGGGCAATAAATACCCTATCTCCTTCTTCATACTTTATTAAAAAGGACGTTCATTTTACAAAGGTGGAGCAGAACATTTATTTGACAAATTTGACCATTTTCCCACTCCTGGTTAGAATTTTAGCAGTCACAGCTTTGTGAAAACTCAATTACAAAACCATCAACTTGTCGTGTGCGTGTGTGCGTGTGTGTGTGCGTGCACCCGCGCACTTGCTCGCCAGTTGTGTGCATTTGGTTGTGTATGTGTGCTCACGGCACTAAGCCCTGAATCTATACAATTTGCTGCCTTCGTAATTGTGCTCAGAGAACAGAAGAAGCAGCCTGGGCCCTTGTGACCAGGCCACATATATTTTTTATCTGCTCAATTTTACATACTGTTTAAATGGGTCCTGCATTTTTAATGACACACTCTCCTCCTCTGACACGGCCGCCGTTACCCGGGCATCGCCACGGCTGCAGCTCGCATTGTGGGAAAACGGATTCTCGTTGTTGGGATTTGATCAGGATCTGAGGATGTCTCATCACTGTGGTGATAAAGATAAGAGTCTGAATGAAAGGAACCCCTAACAGATCCGTGCATGTGGGCGTCTTCTTCTACCTTCAGAGCATGACGTTGTAGTTTTATGGCTACTGACAAGGTGCTCGCGGGGAAACTGCATTAAAGATGCAGAGGGGTTGAGCCTAGGTGGTCACTGATCAGCATTACTTTACAGTGGAGTCAAAATGACAAATAGACCCTCGCTAAAATTGTTTGTGCAGAACCAGCAGTGCAATAACAACAACACTAAATTTAACCAGATATTTCTTCACTTCTCATGAGGTCATTATTTCGTAATCACAAAAATGTCCTTCCCTTTCACGGTTTACTCATCCTCGTGAAGATGTGTCTTCTGTTGCATCAAACGTAACATTTACAACATGTTTTTATTCCTCCTTCCATTCTCCGTGATATCTACTCTCATAATACTTTTAGCTGCTCTGTATACCGAAACAAAGCAACGCCAATTCACTTTTTACATGTTTTGTTGAGGTATAACATGCATAACAATGCCCCCCCCCCCTTTTCTTCCATTTGATTCCTTCTCTGATACATGTGGAGTCGCCAGCCGCTTCTTTTCACCTGACAATGAGGAGTTTCGCCAAGGGGACGTAGCGCATGGGGGGATCACGCTATTCCTCCAGTCCCCCCCCCCCTCGAACAGGCGCCCCGACTGACCAGAGGAGGCGCGCTAGTGCAGCGACCAGGGCACATACCCACATCTGGCTTCCTATCCGCAGACACGGCCAATTGTGCCTATAGGAACGCCTGACCAAACCAGCGGTAACGCGGGGATTCGAACTGGCGATCCCCATGTTGGTAGGCAACTGATTAGACCGCCACATTACCCGGACGCCCATAACATTGTATTTAACCTATTAAATCCTAAAGACACGGTAACAATTTCTATCAAGACTGACAAGCCAAGAAAGCCTCCTAGGTTAGTGATGATAATGAGTTTTCACCAGACCTCCTCAATCTTTGTGAATTGGTGTTAATTGGGTTAAATCTGTTCAAAAGCCTATTAAATTGAAGGCAGGTATAGAGAACTCAAGTATTTGATGCCACAGTTGCTAGCAATGTGTATTTCTTAACCTCTTTACTAGATTTTCCTCATCTATATACAACGCACATATGCGCTATGGCAAAGTACTAAGTCAAATCTTGACAGTTTACTCAGTATTTAAACATGCTTAAAATGTTTTGTAAAAGCTTATTATAACTTGAGATGATTTTCGTTGGACTATCAAAAGACATATCAATATCTGCAGTTTTGAACACGCTCACCCAACTTTGTGTGCATTTCTGACTCCAATTTGGACAATCATGGTCCACTTTTCTACCTTTTTCTCATTTTTCATTCCCATCCCCCTTTTGTGCTAACCTTTTTTAAGTTAGTTCCACCATATACCATCAACACTCCAAATAATGTGTA
The DNA here is from genome assembly GCF_029633865.1 of Lampris incognitus. Taxonomy (NCBI): domain Eukaryota; kingdom Metazoa; phylum Chordata; class Actinopteri; order Lampriformes; family Lampridae; genus Lampris; species Lampris incognitus. The sequence goes on from NC_079227.1 coordinate 17,276,856, forward strand.
ATCTATCCAACACGTCTCCGTCTCTTCACTCACCTCCCCTCATTCCTCTTTGTCTGTCTGACAGAAACTCTGTCACTTCCACATCTATCTGATCTCTCATCCTCCTTTGGCCATTTTTTTTTTGTCCCCTTTCCTCTGAACCTTCTCATCTGTTTCAGCCCACGCTTTAGCCTATTGAAGCCTTGTGAATCAAATATATGCGGATTTGACCACTGAGTGAAAGTGCCACATAATTGTCTTGTCAGATGAATGCTCCCACTTCCAGGGTCTCCTCTCTTCATTCTGTGCACCCATTCCCAATGTTAAATCAACCTTTTGCCATTCTCAAATCCAATTCTCTGCTTTAAACTCTTCTCCTCTCTTCTCAGTGCCCTTTCATCTACTCCTGTCTTCTCTCTGACTTTGTCTCCCACTTTGAGGAGCAAACTGGCAACATTTCAGACTGCTTTACCAAGCTACCGTCTCCTTGTCTTGCATATAGCACTCAGGTTGAAGTGTCTGTCTCCATTTTCCAAATGACACCTCCAGTTAGCTGTCTGACCTCTTCTTGAGACTCAACCTCACTAACACTGAACTGCCCTGTATTTTCTTGCAAAACCTGCAAGAAATGCATAATGACTCCTGCCCACACCACCGAGAACCTGGTTATGATTCTTGAGAGCTTGACTACAGCACACAACCCACATTGCAGCTGCGAGCTGTGCTTGAAAACCCTCAAAACATCTGTTGCATTACACTCTTCCCTAACCGGGCACTCTGCCCAGCTCCTTGTTCAAGCTGAAATCCTCTCACCTCTGGATTACTGCAGCAGCCTCCCAAAATACACTCCCTTCATCCCTTATAACTGTTTCAGAATTTGAGTTGAGAGCCTGTCTTAACTTCATAGTCCCAAAATTCCCTCATGTTGCGACAATTCTACAACTTCCTGTGAGTGAATTTTTTTTTTTTTGAAAGCAGCAGCATCGTTGCTTAAGTCTGCTTCGGGATCTGCAGACCTATCCCTCTAGGCTGTGGTGCGGTCCTACGATGGTAAAAATGGCTTTCTAACTCCAATTAGAATAGCAGTCATTCCATTGTTGTCTGAAAACTCATGTCTTCAAGAGGTACCACATGTCAATTCTCTCCCTCCCTCCTCTGTTTTCACCAAAATCCTCTCAATTCCTTCCCCTACTTCTCTGTTTTTTTTGTGTTTTTTTTTAATAACCTTTTCCAATGACTTGGAAATGACTGACAAAGTTTTTGCACAAACATGATAATCTACGATAACAGGCAGATTGTGAAGGCAGTCCTTAAGGCTCTGTCGTGGTGACTTGTAATTCTTTGACAAGGAATTAAATCCTACTCTACTATTACATACTGAATTGTCCTGTTACCTTGCATGATTTTTTTTGGCATTTTGTGCTTCTTCTTTTTTTTCAAGGGAGCCCTTCTCAGTTAACACAGCAAAAACTAAACCATGGCACTTTGTCATAGCGCTTCCCATAGAACACCAAAGTCAAATGTCACCTTATTCCTCTCAAATTTCAACATTTGTAACTCCACTTCCTTTCTATCTATACTCACAGCAAGTCTCAGGACATTTGATCTGTACGTGAATCTCTTCAAGCTGAACATTTTGTTCTCCATAATTGGATTAAGAACTTGGGGGAGTTATGTGCTTTGTCTTGGAAAAAAAAATCACTGAAAAAGATGGGCAGGCTATATAAATATTGTAACTGTTTGTCAGAGGTTTAGCCAGGAGGACACAGCATCACTGGGGGGGACAACGTGTTTACTGTTGATTTATCACTTGTTATTATTATTATTATTATTATTAGTAGTAGCAGTAGTAATACTACTGCTACTACTACTATTACAAGTAGTATTAGTAGTATTAGTATTAATACTAGTACAACTAAAGTAGTAGTACAACTAAACAACAAAGTATCACCACTACTACTACTACTACAAGTAGTAGCAGTAGTACTGTGGTGTTGTTTTAGTTGTTGCAGCATTCGAAGTAGTCAGTAGTAGTGGTTGTAATAATACTGTATGGTAGGTCTTCAAGCCCTGGCAGTATACAGCAGAAGGTTGTGGTTGAGTGGAAAAATGTAATTTGAAACCAGGTGAAACAACCAGGGCAAGCTGAGGGAGACGAGTGTTTGTTAAACATGCTTGCTCACTTTAGCCTAAGGCTAGATAGACAGCAAAATGACATGATTCATGTTCTCAACCCCATCCACAAGCATGTTTCACCCGCAGCAGAGGTTGACCCAATGCCCGAGGCTTTGTAGGTGTAGTCTGCAAATTTCTCCCCTTGTTTGATTTTACTGGTCTTTCAACAGGGGTGCAGAGGGCATACAGAGTTTACGTGTACAAAGTACTGGGGTTGTAATTAAGACCCTTTATATTGACTTTTAGTTAGTAAGCTTTTATCGATGATAGTGATGACATAGAAGAAGAAATTATGATATAGAAGAAGAGGTCATTAATGGATCACAATCTTGCATCCTATATTACAATACTCTGTATGTTAGTAAGTGAAAATCATTTTCCAAATGTCTGACCAACTCATATTAACAGCCACTGGCACCATGTAATTAAATTAGTATGCCTTGCAAGTTTTAGCAAAATTAGCTGTACATGTGAAATTGTAGCTATTGCAATTAATCTGCGTGAACGTCTTCTCCTTAACTGGAGATCAGCCCTGGTCTTGCCCCGGGTATGTTGTACGACCTCACACTCCCTGCATGGAGACATGGCAGCAACACTGTGAAATGTCACTTTGCCATTGCTCATGGAGGCAGCAAGTTGCTGCAGGGCTTCGTCCGTGGCGGTGAGAATGAATGGGATGGGACTTATAGTTAAAGGTCACAGTACAAGGTTCTCCATATTCAGAAGAAGCAACTGGGTTCATTTTTTATTTCTGTTCACAGAATATGTGATATTGCTGAGAAGATGAACTACTATTAGTGTGTAAATAGCACTAGTGTGCATATGCTTTGTGATCACAACAGGGCCATGAAAAGTAGCCTGGGGCTGTCAAATACAACACAGGCTTTTTATGTCAACATTTCATGGTCCAAACTGCAGAGCACATCTGAATCGCAATATTTCCTCCAAGCTAACGCAATCATCATTGTGCCAGCTAACATTATTCCCACTCGTTTCCTATGAAAAAAAATGTGATTCTGAGTTGTATATGGAATGACTTCCACTACTATTTTTATATTAGTTCTGGCTTCCTGTCAAACCCAGTTGCTCAAAGGATTGTCAGGACTGTCAAGGAGAAGACACTCATAAAGATATAATACACACCAGATACTGCACCATATAAAATCTAATTTTCGGTTATATAGAACTCTGATGAAATTACTGCAGATATGGATATAACGCATGAAAATGTTGCACACAATGTTTAAGGCAATTATGCTTATCTTTAAAGTTCTGCAATCTGATTGACTTGTAGAATTTTTTAATAATTTTACAGTTGATGCAGCTATTGCCTGAGAACGAGGGGCTGTTATAATTAACTCTGTAGCTTATAGTTTCAAGTACTTGTCAATTACTTATCCTCTTTGGCACTCATGGGCTGTAAGACTGCAAGAAAGCCTACATGTAGATGAGATTTACGGTTCTTACATAGTTGGGTCTTTTAATTAGTCCACCTTTAAACACTTGCATATTCACTTGTCACAGAGCTGAGATGCCATTTCTAAATGACCAAGGTGGCAACTTGCACTGTAAGTCATCTTACCTGCCAGGTATTGCTGTGAAGAGATAATGTGGTCTGAAGTAGCAGCGAGTTGGAGAAACAGTTTTAATAAGTGCATCATCGTGTCAGTCGATCATTATGGTAATCCTCCAAATACCCCTGTTGCATTGATGATACCTTATCTGATCATGAAATAACAAAATGAATACAGCTGCAAAGAGAAAAAAAATCAACCATTTTTTTTTACTTAGTCAAGTTCACACCCCAAATTGATGTTGTACATCAAGATGCAGTGTTTTGCCTAAAATTCAGTTACATATGCACGATGTTGGCATCAGCTCAGATGGAAGAGCGAGCTCTCAGGGGTCTGTGGTGCAGTCAGAACGGTGTGCAGGCCTGCTTGTCAGCTCACGTACACGCTCTGTCATTTCCCCACAGACTATAAAAGAGATAAGTATGTGTTTACTGACCACCAGAAAGCTAACGGGGCTCAACAAGGCAAATCATACCTTGCTGTCTGTCTGTCTCTCTCTGTTTCCCTGTCTGTCTCTCTCTCTCTCTCTCTCTCTCTCTCTCTCTCTCTCTCTCTCTCTCTGTCTGTCTGTCTGTCTGTCTCTCTCTCTCTCTGTGATTGCATTACTTCAGTGCAGCAGCTTGACTTATTGAAGCAGTTTCTCTAAGACGCTTTTAGAATTCATTCCTCACCTTCCTCAAGATGGGCTGAAAGCTGCAACATAGAGCCCATCACTTGATATTTGTGTTTTTCACCAGATGCGTTTTTCTGCAAGTGAAGGGATCGGCTGTTAATTTAAAGAATAACTTAATCTATCCCACGTTGAGTCTTGATGCTAGCAACTCCAAATTTATTATCTTAAAACGTGTTAGCCTTTTCCAAAGGGGCCAGTTTTTTTCGTGTGCATGTCATGTTTTTGGTGTGTTTGTACTGCATTGAGTGAATTTAATGTTTTTCGGGGTTTGTTTTTTTTTGGCTTGTGTTTTGTAATGTTACCATTAGGGTTGGGCATCGAGAACGGAACCGGTTCCAAAATTCCGATTCCGAAGGAGTCGTTAAAGGCAAAATTCAGTTCTGCCTATCGGTTCCAAAATAAATTTCCCTCGCGCTAAAGTTAGTTTCAGCTTCCGTGGTGGCGGCATGCAGCTTCCGTAGTTTCCGCCTCCGCGAGTCAAATGTGCGCCATCATGGACGAGAGCAAGCGGCGGTCGGAAGTGTGGGTCGGCACAGCGCAACGCCTGTGGCAAAATTATGTCGCGCAAGAGAGGCCGCACAACAAATATGGCCAAACACGCTCGCTACACGGTGTACAGGTTAACCAGTGTACCGTGCTTGACACGTTGCGCCGGTCTCCATCTGCTGCCTCGGCGTCCTCTTCAGCCAACCCTGAGCAAACAGCAGGCGGCACCTCTTCGCAGTTGGGTAGGCGAAAATTAAGAACGTTTGTTTTATTCGCAACAGCGAGACAGCAAACAACTTATACATGAGCGAATTGCTATAAGCTGTATGCAAATACTGATATGGGGTTTTTTCCCCTGTGCTGAACACTCGCGTATACAGCCTGAGAAGGCAGATATGCTCATTTTTCTAAACAAGAACTGTATCCAAAGGAGTTGAATCAAGTGCAACTGGACTTGGTATATATTGGTATACCAAGTCCAGTTGCACTTGATTCAACTCCTTTGGATAACCATGACCTGGATGAATGAGAACATTCACAGACATAAACAAGAACTGTGTCTTTATTTCTTCATCTTCATGTATGAAGACAGTTGTTGTAAATGTAAATATAAGAATGAGACATTCACACGAATGATCCGTTCTTAAAATAGAATGGCTTGTATAAACCTTTTTTTTAAATAAATGTTTCTTCTGTGAAAGAAGCATGTGACCTGTTTTGACCCCGCCTATCAAAGAACGGGAACCGAGAATCGTTAAGAGCCGGAATCGAAAAGCAGGATCGGAATCAGAATCGTTAAAATCCAAACGATGCCCAACCCTAGTTACCATCCTATTTGGTATCTTTGTTTTGTTTTGCAGGGTTTTTTTTATATAGGAATTTCACCGCTTTTTTTCTCCCCAATTGTACCTGACCAATCACCCCACTCTCTGACCCGTCCCAGACTCAGCTCCATCTCCTCTGCCGATCCGGGGAGGGCTGCAGACTACTACATACCTCCTCCGATACATGTGGAGTCGCCAGCCGCTTCTTTTCACCTGACAGTGGGGAGTTTCGCCAGGGGGACATAGCGCGTGGGAGGATCATGCTATTCCCCCCAGTTCCCAGTTCCCCCTCCCCCCAAACAGGCCCCCCAACCGACCAGAGGAGACGCTAGTGCAGTGACCAGGACACGTACCCACATCCGGCTTCCCACCCACAGACACGGCCAATTGTGTCTGTAGGAACGCTCGACCAAGCCGGAGGCAACATGGGGATTCGCACTGGCAGTCCCCGTGTTGGTAGGCAACGGAATAGACCGCTACGCTACCCGGATGCCTCTTCTTTTTTTTTTTTTGCAGTGTTGAGATGTGATTGGAAGCACAGCGTACCCTTTTCCCCAAAGTCATATGTTCTATCTTCCCCCAACAGAAAACACTTTTCAAAGAGAAAAATTGTCTTTTTCATACGAAATGATCAGAGCTGGAAACTACTGTACTCTCTGCTCCAGTGAACCGAGACGCCACGAGAGAAATTCTGGCCAAGACAAAAGGATGTATCAAAGGCCAGCCCTTCCTCGAGAAAATTAGGTTTTCCCCTCTAAATACGCTGGAGTTGTTCAGCGTGATAGATGACAGCCAAATGAATACGTTAGATATGACAGACTCAACACCACTTGGCAGAGCAGGTTTACTTTTATTTCAGCGTCACATATACAGCGTAACAGTTACTCCTTTTTGTCCCTCCGTGCCTTTAGGTCCAACGTAGTTAATCAGAACAATATTAATTTCCCAACACTTCAGCATTATGTGGTGAGTGATTATTCAATTCTCCATCTCAAAAGCACTTGTGGTTTTAGAAAATTAGTGTCATCTCGGCCCACTATATGTATATATGTTCTCTCTGCACTTGACAGCTTTCTTTTAAACTCATTAAGTGGAACAACCAAATCATTCCCTGACATTAACTGATGACTCTTAACAGTTTGTGTGCATCACATTGTGCTTTGTTTTGACATTTTGAGAGAGAATAGGGCGTTTCGGGACGAGATAAAAGAGGTCAAAGGCCAGTTTATGTTCGGAGTGGTTCCTTTTAAGACACCCCGTAATCTCTCAAATAAACATATATATACTTGGTTCTCTATTTCGCACATTCACTTTGACTTGTTTCATTGGCGGGCACAACCCACTTTGCATCCAAGGCCATGTCATGTCCCTTTACCGGCGTTCAATGGGTTCGAGAAAGTAGCCATCGCCACGACAATGGAAAGCCCTCAATTGCAAAATAACGGGCAACAATGAAAGATAACAATGAAAGCATTGCCGATGACTCCCCAACGACTCGGTAGCATACCATTCTTTGTTGTTGTTTTTTTTTGTTTGTCACATTGTCCTTTTTATGCAGTGCAAAGAATTGACAAGGACTGACCAATAAATAAAGTTCATGTTGTAGCGTTGTACATCTCCGTCTGCGCATCCACTTGGGTTGTGGGTGTTCTCCATCGCTACATTAGCACGCAGCTTTTAGCCCGGTCCTTTCTAATGGGCGGCGGGTGCTCATGAAGCTCAGTCCGGGGCGGCTGCTGGGAGACCCGTTTGAGGCCACGTCGCGAGCCGGTACGTTTGAGCTGGGGGCGATGGATGTGGGTGACAGACGCCAAGGTGGTGACGTGGAAAACGTCACGGACGCTGTTCTCTGAATACTTGGAGGTGCACTCGGCGTAGGCCACCGCTCCGATCTGCCTCGCCAAGTTAGTGCCCTAAAGATGTAGAATGGGGGACGAAATTGTCAGTCCGTTGGTTCAGCAGATACGTATGTATATATATAAAAAAACCTTACATAATGGAAAATGTGGGTTAGAATGCCAAAAAAGTGTTGTGTGCTACCATTTGTGATCGTTTTACATTATTGCTTTTGGTCAGAGTTGGTTATCAAGATGATTTGGTTTTTTGATGAAGAACATTTCAGTAGAGTGTTGCCAGCTCACAATCTATCAGTAGTGTGTGTGTGTGTGTGTGTGTGTATGTATGTGAGAGAGTGAGTGAGTGCCCCTGATGGTACCTCACTTACAGTAAGTGTTCACCTCTTGATACCCTGGACTCTTTAAGAAGTAAGATATCCAACCAGGGCACAGAGAGAAAGATCCCCACACAGCTATGAAATATTTAAGCCCCATCTCTGCAACTGTGGGGCTAAAGCATAAAAGCTGTGGTTATTCCCAGTACTGATGAGCACCAGCTTTGATCAGGGGTGGCTGAGCTTCAGTGAGAGGGCCATCATTTAACTCCCCTTACCTTTCCTCCGACAGCCTTATAATTCGATAGGAGGAATCTAAAGAGGGTTCCTGCCAGTTTAGCCGACGCCTCCCTTCGGTCAACTCGCAGATGTTGCTGGGGGCAAGGACGGAAGGCTCGAAAAATGTTACCCTAATCTGACTTCCCCTGCGTCTGTATCTCTCCAGAGATAGCTCGGCCTGTTTCTCCGGTCTCTTCTCTCATTCCTTTGTGGCTGTTTCATGGTCTGCGAGGAAATAACGGCCAGCCATATGGCGCGCAATGATATTCAGAAAAAAAAACATTACAAAGCCGAAGCTGTGTCGCGGCTAGAGGGGACACTCCAGCGCTTCAGGTCTCCATTTTGACCGAGGGTAAATTACAGCGATAGGCACGGGTCATCAGCGGTTCATCGCTGCGTCTGTCCGGTTTCCCCTCGGGATCACATCAGTCGGCTGAGTGGCCGGAATTAGGAAGTTCATGATTGCTGCCATTTGATTTGCATTAGAGGCAGGCATCGCCCTTTGAATGGGGCTTATTCAGGACAGCACACAGCGTGCCGCTCGGCTCAAAGTTAGTTGTACATTTTGAGGAATTTGGCCGTGAGGAGAGCGTGGGCGATGCAGCGTGACTAGATTTTGGGCTTCGTGAACTATGAGCTCGATCTGGTTGATGAGGTGCGGCTCACCTGAAATCTCAATTGCACAACTTTTTGATGTCCCCGCTGACAGGAAAGTCAGGGTTGCTACTTTTGCTTGCTGAGAAGTAACAGGAAATATTAATTTGCCCACAATGGGTTATGGGGGGGTCACATTAACATGAAAATAGGCTATTAAAATTCATGTATGCCACTGTTCACTGCTCCAAGACACAAACAAAACAATTGTTTTATCGCATGCCTTACCATTTGGCTCCCTCTTTGCTTAGTTCCAACCTGTTTCTGCTCTGTCGCCTTTCATATTTGGGAAGGTTATGATCCGAACTAAACGTCATTTTAAAAACTCAATTTCAAAAGTTTTATTAATGCACAGAAGGAAGGAAAATAATGGCTGTTGTCTAATGAGGAAGATACTAGCAAATCATTGATATAGGCAATGAAACTGTTGCTGGAGTGGATTACGCTATGCACATCATTTACATTTTATTTATTTATTTAACTTTATTCCCCCCCCTTTTTTTTTTCCTCCCCCTTTTTTTTTTCCTCCCCAATTGTACTTGGCAAATTACCCCACTCTTCCGAGCCGTCCCAGTCGTTGCTCCAGCCCCTCTGCTGATCTGGGGAGGGCTGCACACTACCACAGGCCTCCTCCGATACATGTGGAGTCGCCAGCCACTTCTTTTCACTTGACAGTGAGGAGTTTCGCCAGGGGGACATAGCGCATGGGAGGATCACACAGTTCCCCCTTCCCCCTAAACAGGCGCCCCGACCGACCAGAGGTGGCGCTAGTGCAGCGACCAGGTCACATACCCACATCAGGCTTTCCACCCGCAGCCACGGCCAATTGTGTCTGTAGGGACACCCGACCAAGCCGGAGGTAACACGGATTCGATTCGGCAATCCCGGTATTGGTAGGCAACAGAATAGACCGCCACGCTACTCGGGCACTCTTTACATTTTATTTTTACCATACTATACACGCCCAGTAAGTAATTATGTTGAGTAAAATGTAGGTCATATTCACAGCATTGTCCCTAAAGAATTGGGTGAATCCACTTCCATTCCATCACTGTCTATTTGTGATGTGCTAAGAAGGAAATTTGCAAGAGTCCTAGGAGGGCTTACTGTCTTTTTAATGCAGTCCTCTGACTTGATATACAAGTAGTTTCCTTTCAAAAAGTTGCTTTTACATAATACTGATGGTGCAACTGCAGTGGAGGTGAAGCAATGCCCTTACAGCAAAAGCAGATTTTCTAATCTACAGCCCCTTTTACATCGGCCATAACCCTGTTTTTTCACATCTTAGACTGTGTGTGAACATTTTACCCTCTACTTAATATTTTTTTTCTTCCTGGCATCATCACACATCTCCAGTACCGACACCGAAATAAAAATTCTCTTTCATCTCACATTGCACACATCATTTAATATTTGCTTCTTGTAAAACTTGTTGCTCATCCGTGATGATTCTGTCAATCCATTTCCTTTGAAAAGCACATTACTGACTATCCTTGACGTTTGCCACTTGTTTGATTTGCATGTGCTGTGCCTCCTGGTTTGGATCCATGAGTAGGAAGTTCATTCAATTTTACATCACTGATGTGTGTCGATCGGGGATGCATCGTAATTACACGAGAGCAGAAGAATGGTTAGGCTGTCACTTACAAAAAGGTTTTTTTTTATTTTGATATACTTTATTAATCCCTGTGGGGAAATTGTGCTCTGCATTTAACCCATCCTAGCTGTGTAGCTAGGAGCAGTGGGCAACCACCGTGCAGCGCCTGGGGACCAACTCCAGTTCGTCTTGCCATGCCCCGGTCAGGGGCACAGACAGGAGTATTAACCCTAACATGCGTGTCTTTTTGATGGTGGGGGAATCCGAAGCACCCAGCGGAAACCCAATGTAGACACTGGGAGAACATGCAAACTCCACACAGAGGACGACCTGAGATGACCTCCAAAGTTGGACAACCCCAGGGTTCAATCCCAGGACCTTCTTGCTGTGAAGTGACAGTGCTAACCACCGGGCCACTGTGCTGCCCAAAGGGGGAAAAAAAAGGTTTATTTGGTAATGACGGATGTTTTGGTTCAGATTTGAGATGGGTGATTAAAAAAAAAAAAGATTTTCCAAATTGATTGAAAAAAACTGATAAGATCTGAAGCCATGTCATATCCCATATCCCCCGTCTCCTTTGGGAAGATGTGTTTGTGTTCCCAAATGTGGATTGGGCCGTTCTGAGAGGAGTGTCTATCCATTAAAAAACCAGCTCTATCAAATTGAATCTGCTCACCTGCTCATGTGTGACAGGAATGAGTCTTAGTTTGGACAGCTCCCTCAGCACGTTGAGGTCCGTCCTCATGTCCAGCTTGCAGCCAACCAGCACCACTTTGGCATTTGGACAAAATTCCTGGGTCTCGCCCTGCCACTGTGGATCAATGGAGAATGACACATCAGCACACACGAGGCTCATATCGCTTACAAGAGGAGTACTTCATTGTCCGTTTTACACAAGGCCCACTGAAATTTGTCTTTTCACATATTCCACCTATCTATACATACCTACACATAGGCATTTCTTAAGACCACGTGTAGACCACGGTGCAGTTTTTTGGGTTGACCACCTTGATCAAGGGCATTTTGGCAGACATGGTTGGCACCGTAGATATAATACCAACCACCCTCGAATCGCCAGCTTACAGCCCTCCTGTCGATACCAGGGATCGAAGCAGCGATCTTTCAGTTACGGATCAGCCTGTTTATTTATTTATCTTTTTTAATATGCTTTATTAATCCCCATAGGGAAATTACGCTCTGCATGTAATCCATCCTAGCTGTGTAGCTAGGAGCAGTAGGCAGCTGCCGTGCAGCACCTGAGGACCAACTTCAGTTTGTCTTGCCATGCCTCGGGTCAGGGGCACAGACAGGAGCATTAACCCTAACATGCATGTCTTTTTGATGGTGGGGGAAACCGGAGCACCCGGAGAAAACCCACCACAGACATGGGGAGAACATGCAAACTCCACACAGAGGATGACCCCAGGATTCGAACCCAGGACCTTCTTGCTGTGAGGTGTGAGGCAACAGTGCCGCCACTATTTCTAGGCCATCCTGCCATTATGGGTAAATAGAGGTTGATGTGGTTTGCGGGGCTTCTCTAATAGGTTATGCTAATCTGACATCACAAGCTGACAAGGTTGAGAAGGGTACTTTAAAATCTCGATCTGTTGTTGTTTACTGACATCCTTTTTAAAGCTGAAATCATTAACATCATTCTCCGTGTGTTCATCTACATCATCCTATGTAAAACAGTTGCTTGCCTGGGATGCAGTTAAACAAGCTTTCTTACTGGACTCTATTTTATTGTACCCCGTACAGTCATTATCAGCAGTTACCTGAATTTGTGTAAACATATTTTCGGTATCCTGTCAAGTAAAACACAAAATTCCCATTCACATCCGGCTGTTAGTAATCCAGACATTCATTCATAATGTGATCAGATTTATTCTGTGTTCACATGTTGTTTCTTCGGGGGAATCCAGTCGTCTCCAACAGCTTAAAGATATGCATGTTAGTCATGCTGAAGACTATAAATTACCCATAGGTATGAATGGTGTGTAGGCAGTTGCGACTTAGTGGTAAATAGAGGTTCACTGGCAGAGAAGGCAAAGCAAACGGGGTGCGTTCATCAATTATTGTGAAATATGTGAAGCTGAATTTAGCTCTTTTGATATGTGAGACCCTCATACATAACCGCTGCCTCATCTCCCCGTGTTAACTCGTGACAGACAGACTGGACAGACACTTGACATCATGATCCTGCGACGACAAAAAACGTCCCTCACTTCCACTGAGACGGCGGACCACAAAGGGAGAACGTATTACAATGTGGCCGTTCACATAGCTGCTGTACACCATGAGCTCACGGGGGTGCAGAAAACAGACAAAACAAGACACCACTGTGGATGCTACGAAGAGACAGCATAGTCAGACAACACCCATGAGACATTGTAGACACAACTTAAGCTATAGGACGTCCTCTCTCTCGCTCTCTCTCTCTCAAATTCATGTATGTCTGTCTATGTCTGTCTCTGTTTCTGTATCTCTATCTCTCTCTAAGTCTCTCTATCTCTCTCTGTGTCTGTATCTGTCTGTTGCTCTGTTGCCCTGTCTCTCTCTCTCTCTCTCTCTCTCTCTCTCTCTCTCTCTCTCTCTCTCTCTCTCTCTCTCTCTCTCTCTCTCTGTCTGTCTGTATCTCTCTCTCTCTCATAGTTTTGCGGTAAATGCATTTGTGAATATTTTAAATCTCACAATCCCAAAAGTGTCCTTTTTGTAACGTGAAACTGTTTTTTTCCTGAAAATATGTAAATATAGGTCTTTTAAAAATAAAAAAACTCTCTCTGTGTCTCTATCTCTCTGAAAGAAAGGGAAGGTCTGTATCTTTTGTTTTTACTGTGTATGGGGATTGTTGTGTTTTCGCTGTGTATATATATGAGTATGTGTGTTAATATTGTTATCTTAATGTGAATGAAAAATTGGGTCATTAAAGACTTGGTTAAAGGTCAGAGGTCTCTCTCTCACTGTATCTCTTACTCTATCTCTCTGTCTTTATCTGTATCGCTCTCTATCTGTATCTCACTGTCTCTCTGTCTGTATCTCTCTGTCTCTATTGCTCTCTGTCTGTATCTCTCTATCGCTCTGTCTGTATCTCTGTCTCTCCATCTCTCTCTCTCTCTCTGTCTGTCTATCTCTGTCTGTATCTATCTCTCTGTCTGTAGCTCTGTCTCTCTGTCTATCTCTCTGTCTGTATCAATTCAGTTCGCTTTATTGGCATGACAAATTGTTCATCTGTGTTGCCAAAGCTTTTGATCCATTAAAATGTATGTATCTCTGTCTGTTTCTCTGTCTCTCCATCTCTGTCCGTATCTATCTCTCTGTCTGTCTCTGTCTATCTCTCTGTCTGTCTGTCTCTATCTCTGTCTGTATCTCTATCTCTGTGGCTCTCTCACTCTGTCTCTCTCTGAGACCGCTTTCATTATCTCTTCATGCCACGGCGAGGCGACCACTTTGAGCACTGTGTCTCTGATTGTTTCCCCAGCACAAAGACGCCCTCTCTCCCACATTACTGTTGTTAGGGTACTCCAGCAAGTTGTGGTGTTTTGCACCGAGCTGCGGTAACTGGTGTGTAATTGTTGACTAGCAGCGATTAAGATGAGTCACAGAAAGACTCATGGGAAGAGTGAGCGATTGTTTGTGCTAATGTAAGACGTGGTAAGAGTTTTGTCCTCGATAAAAAGCAGAATGTGAGCTGTCGGAGCCGCGGGTCTGATTTATCAAAAGATGAATGGGAGGCTTGTTATTATTTATTTAAAAAAAAAATTTTTTTTTTGACATTTCTATCGATACTGAATTGTAGCGGCAAGTATTTCATTGTGTGAAACTGAAGAGTTTGATTTGGGAATGGCTTCAGCACACTTGAGATGTGTAGGAGAGGATAAATCTTTTACTGCCAAAGCCTGTGCTTTTCAAAATACCGCTCTCAATATACCAGCAGGGCTCTGACGTGGTGTAAAAAATGTGTGTGTGTGTGTGTTCATATTACGACTCTTAAGTAATAGTACATTAGTCGTCTTGTGATAATTATTGTTTTTACATTACTACTGTCTGACACCTCCTGTCTGTGCTCCATCCAGTAGAGTTGAGTTGGTAAGACCTTATAATATGGTATTATAAAACCACTCCCTTATATACGTCCCCCACACTATGTGTGTGTGTGTGCGTGCGCGTGTGTGTGTGTGTGCGTGCGCGTGTGCACGTGCACATGTCCCACATCTCCTGTCATATGTATCTGCAGATGTATTTAAGCTTCTGGCCTTTGGCTGCCAAGTCCTCATAGGATCCCAGTAGTAGCCTCAAGGATTAGATGAGGTAATCACAACTTTTACATTTAACAAGTTTCACAGCATTCATACAGGCAAATAGTGGACAGGAGAGAGCACATGGATGATGGAGACAGAGTGTGTGTGCGCATGTGTGTGTGTGTGGGGGGGGGGGTATTGGCAGGTAGCTAGACAGGAAACTGTGAAAAATAAAAGGGTTTGACAAGGGAGCCAGGTGCAGAGCCAGAGGTGAGAGCCAGGCAGAGGAGGGGATAACATTTTAGGTAGGGGATTGCTGGGTAAAAGAGAGCGATGCAGAGAGTCTAATGTGAAAGATTTAAACCATGCGATTCGAGAAACATTGGGATAAAGAGAACAGGAGGTTGAAAAAGAAACACCATCTTGCATCAAGGGGTACTTTTACAGCTTAAGAGGCAATGGGCCTCATTCGTCAATGGTTCGTACACGTTTGTTCTTATACACCCATGGGATTTTTTTAGCCCTGGGGTTTGTCTTGGAGGCCAGTGTAGCACCTGGGTAACCCCTGAATGTAGACACCAATTACCTAACGCTGATGTCTTTGCAAGGATGGATGATTGCTCGTTGCAAGAGGTAGACAATAGATGTTAGGGGGAAGGAATTACAAATCACCATCAGGCTTTGCTGCTGCCTATCAGACCTAGTTGAGGGCTGAAAAATTCCATGGGTGTGTAAGAACAAATTTGTATGTACGAACGATTGACGAATGAGGCCCAACGTTCAGAAAAAGATGGCCTTTCTCAAAGGAGACTCGACGGGCACGAGGCGGTTAGGACAGATGTGAGAACTGGCCGAACGGCAAAAAGAGAACAGTATTTGGTATTATAAGGACGACGTTTACGAACAGTTCCTAGCAGATCGAGGGACATTTTTCAAAAAAAAGGGAAAATGTACCCGAAAATACGACACAATTATCAACACCGCCATAACTAACCTCAAAGACTGGTCGTCCCAAACACCCGTATCTGAGCGCTTAGGTGTGAAATTCCTGCAGCCTGAAGCCTTTTGTTTTCCATCAAAGGTTTGAGAAGTGACCCCCTGCATGTCACATTGGCATCCTACGCACGCATTGTGAGGGCGATGTATTCATCACAGTTAACAAGGGATAATAATGGCATCGCACAAGGTCAAAGTTCAAGTTAGCTCTCAAGTGGACCCCCAGTAGATTTGAGACTTTGTCCGTCATAGAGGATTGAGGGTTTTTGTCTTGCAGTGATTATGTCATTGGCAAAAGACGGTGCTGACAGCAGGAATTCCTACACATTCAAAACAGCCCTACACCAGTGTTCCCACACATTGGAAGTTTGGCATGCATTCAAATGGTCTCTGTCTCTCAGGGCTCAAAGGTGAATGAATACCTGCGGTTGTCCAAGGTTTCGTCATTGTGATCCACCAAAATCCTCGCTAAGTCTTTTCCTCTTCCCATTTGTAGAGTCACTAATTCCTCAGTTATGTGAACTACATCGCTAACCATGATGCAACTTTTGGAAAAGCTTCCATAAAATGTGACATGGCATGATTTGGTGATACGTTTTTTTTCTTTCTTTTTTTGGCCCACCTTGGGCCTGTGTAAATTTTTTGGGGGGGGATTTTTTCCTCCTTGTTTTCCTCAGATGTACTCTTTCGAGCTGTCCCGGTTGCTGCTCCACCCCCTCTGCCAATCCGGGGAGGGCTGCAGACTACCGCATGCCTCCTCCGATACATGAGGAGTCGCCAGCCGCTTCTTTTCACCTGACAGTGAGGAGTTTTACCAGGGGGATGTAGCACATGGGAGGATCACACTATTCCCCCCCAGTTCCCCCTTCCCCCCAAACAGGCACCCCGACCGACCAGAGGTGGTGCTAATGCAGTGACCAGGACACATACACACATCCGTCTTCCAACCTGCAGACGCGGCCAATTGTGTCTGTAGGGATGCCCGAACAAGCCAGAGGTAACACGGGGATTCGAACTGACGATCCCCGTGTTGGTAGGCAACGGAATAGACCGCTACGCTACCCGGATGCCCGCAGAACTTTGTAATTTAACAAGAAATTACGATTCTTTAACATAGTCACCCCTTCACACAAGCCCTATTTCAATGGTCTGTCTAAGGGGGAAAATAGAAATACCCAAAACAGCAAAATCAATGTTAGAAACATCAGGTGACAGGATCACGTTTACATCTGTGTTAGCGTGACACTCACCTTTTTCACCACACTGTCCAGCGTCTCCGGACGGCTGATGTCAAAGCAGATGAGCACAGCATCCGAATCTGGGTAGGCTAAAGGCCGCACGTTGTCGTAGTAGGCCGAACCTATGGGGATCAAAACCAGACACACAAACAGACTTGACATGGCTTTTCTGTTGGATTAATACATGTATATTACACTCACAGATACTATCCAGGCTTGGGAGTTGATCCGATTTTTTTTTTGTCACCACATGACTCAATACAGCGCACTTAACGCGGTAATAACTATAATAAAATGAAATTACTATGCACTGACTGACCTATTCTGCTGTCACTTGGTGCATCTGTTTTACTGTGGATGGCAGTGCGTGGGTGCGATTATTGGCTGAGGAAATGAACAGACCGGGCCTCGTGCACAAGCCCGGGTCTATGGTCTGATAGCCGTGAATAAGTTCCTCGACATGTGTAATGAATGACTCAAACAAAGACTCATCTGCTATTTCAGAATGGTGCTTTTTTTTCTTTTTTCTTTTTTTTCAGGGGCCCTCTATCTGAATTGTCCATTGTGACCTGGCTGAAGGGACACATTCCTAGCCGTAGTTGATAATAAGTCCCCCTGCTCCCCCCGGTTGCCATTGTTGTCACCAATACTACATTCCTTTGTCATCATACACAAGGCTTTCACAATTTAACAAAAATCTGCTGGAGGAAAGAATGTGCAGAGACATGATTTACCCTTTGCCTTTGACACACACATCCACACACAACACAGCACACTAGAAATTCACAATGTTTTTGCCCTCACATATAATGCATCTGAAAATGAATCAAGTTTTTGTTGATATTATTTTTAGTTGTGTTACCGGGGTGGGTTGTGCCAAACACCCTTAGACTAGCGCTTCATTCTACCTTTCAACTCCAAACATCAACATACTCGCAGGAACATCATTTGTATGAGTCACAAGCTGCAAAATCTACGCCTGTTCAGCCGTGCTGTCCCGGTGAAGAAGGCCCCGACGCAAAATACACACGGGTGTTTGCACAGGGATGCCTGTCTGTGTGTGCATGTACGTTTACACGGTGAGAAATGTCAAACTAAAGGCCACAACCTTTCTTTGTCTTGTCTTTCTTACTAATTCCTGCTCCAGGGTTTCACACATGTACATGATGATTACACACAAACACACACACACACACATACAGGAATTTATCACACCCTCACAAAACATTTTATAAAACCACAAAGGAACACCACAAACCCTAGCCTGGACCTTTCTCTCATGATAACACAGACACAAACACACACAAACACGCGCGCACTCGCTGTCACACCCCAACATACGCTTTGGTTTTAATTAAGTTTATTTTTTTCCCCTTATTCTGTTTAAAGAATAAAAAAAAAACCTTTAAACTTCAAACCCAGACAGAAATGAAGGACAATTCATGGAATGAGAGGTGAAGGATGATCGAGATGGATGAAGAAGAAGAAGCGGCCGGAAACGAGTGGAACAGAATGAGGCTGGAGTGGAGAGGAGGAGAAATGGCGGGTGGAAGAAAGGTGAACTGGAGAGCAGATACTGGTGTTTCTGAGAGAGGACGGGGCAGGGGGGCAAAGAAAATGCAATGACTGCAAATAAGGAAAAAAGGGGGGGGGGTCTCGATAGAGGAGAGCTGGAAAGAAAGGACGGACTTCTCCTACTTCAAAGGTAAACTTGGCCGCTAACAATTTGCACACCCAGTAAGTGTTGGTGGTCTATCTAGTCTTTTCAAACTAGAACCTCTTCGGTGCAATTCATTTTGCAGAGAAATGGACGTTCTCCTGCCAAGAGAGCTGGTCTACATTGGCTGCATGTACCAGGATTTGTCGTGCGACAGTTTCTCAACAGAGGAGAACAGAGAATGAACATCTCAGCCAACCCACTGATGTCACTAGATGGCAGAGGTAAGCTAGTTTGCTATAGCAAGGCTACAGCAATATAGACAACATTGGCACGCATTGTATATATTATATATTATGGGGTGACAAGGTGGCCCAGTGGTTAGCGCTGTTGCCTCGCAGCAAGAAGGTCCTGGGTTCGAACCCTGGTGTTGTCCAACCTTGAGGGTCATCCCAGGTCGTCCTCTGTGTGGAATTTGAATGTTCTCCCAGTGTCTGCGGTGGGATTTCTCCGGGTGCTCTGGTTTCCCCCACCATCAAAAGAAACATGCATGTCGAGGTTAATACTCCTGTCTGTGCCCCTGACCAAGGCAATGGAAAGAAGAACTGGAGTTGGTCCCTGGGCACAGCATGAAGGCGGCAGCCCACTGCTGCTAGCAACACCCATCACAGCTAGGATGGGTTAATTTGCAGTAACTGAATTTCCCCAAGGAGATTAATAAAGGAAACGTAATCACTTAATAGAGATGTTCCAGCTACACATAGAAATAAGGTTGAAAATCTGCAAGATTTCCCTTTAACCAAGCACAAGTCTTATCTCTCATTGTACCACCTGCCTATCTTTAGTTAACTTCTTCAAAATCTGTTTCAGTGCGGCGCCCTCAGTCTACTGTGCATAATGGGGTTTCCTTGCATGTGAAGACTGTTTCACATTACCCCTTAATAACCAGAGTTACCCTCATTGTCGACTGATGGCAATGAGTGGTAAGCAGAAGGCGGGTTTAAATCTCCAGCTGCATCATTTACAATGTGAGGTTGGAGCATACACTCTCCATTAAGCACATGGCGGGGTCCTCGGGCCCCTTGCAAAGGCTCCGTATTCCTCCACAGGCTCCTAATAGTCCCCATGAACCACCCATGGCGTCCTCAGCTTCAGCGCATGTCCACAGGCACTGCTGAGCCAGCTGTAGCAGCTGTGGCATGGCTTTACCGTGTCAGCTTGGCGTCTTAACTGCTGTGATGAACTAGGGAATTCAACTTTTGGTCTTGCTTTCGGTTTAAATTTTGCAAATGCTTGAGTGTCACTGCTAACAGCAGTTTTAGGAAAAATTGATGTTTTGTCTTGTCAGAGAGTTTCTGCATCATACCGAGACAGTGTATTCTGTCAATAATATCCTCACAAGATGAAAAAAAAAGCAAGTTTGTTAAAAATGTGCTACCTGTGCCAATCACACACTTCAAATTACTGTCAAACCTGATCTTTAATACTTAGCTGCTGGTAATGGAGACCTTCACCCAACACGTGGACGGACTCTCGAGGTCCAACAGTGTCTTTCTCCCCACCCATAACTCTCTTTTCAGCCTCTCCCATCACCACGCTGCTTCACAGTTCCACAAGCCAAAAAAAAAAATTGCATTAAAAAAATCCTTCATTCCTTTTGCAATAACCTTTTTAAATAAGAAATGGACTTGTATGTGTGTGTGTGTGTGTGTGTATATATATATATATATACACTACCGTTCAAAAGTTTGGGATCACCCAAACAATTTTGTGTTTTCCATGAAAAGTCACACTTATTCACCACCATATGTTGTGAAATGAATAGAAAATAGAGTCAAGACATTGACAAGGTTAGAAATAATGATTTGTATTTGAAATAAGATTTTTTTTTACATCAAACTTTGCTTTCGTCAAAGAATCCTCCATTTGCAGCAATTACAGCATTGCAGACCTTTGGCATTCTAGCTGTTAATTTGTTGAGGTAATCTGGAGAAATTGCACCCCACGCTTCCAGAAGCAGCTCCCACAAGTTGGATTGGTTGGATGGGCACTTCTTTGAGCAGATTGAGTTTCTGGAGCATCACATTTGTGGGGTCAATTAAACGCTCAAAATGGCCAGAAAAAGAGAACTTTCATCTGAAACTCGACAGTCTATTCTTGTTCTTAGAAATGAAGGCTATTCCATGCGAGAAATTGCTAAGAAATTGAAGATTTCCTACACCGGTGTGTACTACTCCATTCAGAGGACAGCACAAACGGGCTCTAACCAGAGTAGAAAAAGAAGTGGGAGGCCGCGTTGCACAACTGAGCAAGAAGATAAGTACATTAGAGTCTCTAGTTTGAGAAACAGACGCCTCACAGGTCCCCAACTGGCATCTTCATTAAATAGTACCCGCAAAACACCAGTGTCAACATCTACAGTGAAGAGGCGGCTGCGGGATTCTGGGCTTCAGGGCAGAGTGGCAAAGAAAAAGCCATATCTGAGACTGACCAATAAAAGAAAAAGATTAAGATGGGCAAAAGAACACAGACATTGGACAGAGGAAGACTGGAAAAAAGTGTTGTGGACGGATGAATCCAAGTTTGAGGTGTTTGGATCACAAAGAAGAACGTTTGTGAGACGCAGAACAAATGAAAAGATGCTGGAAGAATGCCTGACGCCATCTGTTAAGCATGGTGGAGGTAATGTGATGGTCTGGGGTTGCTTTGGTGCTGGTAAGGTGGGAGATTTGTACAGGGTAAAAGGGATTCTGAATAAGGAAGGCTATCACTCCATTTTGCAACGCCATGCCATACCCAGTGGACAGCGCTTGATTGGAGCCAATTTCATCCTACAACAGGACAATGACCCTAAACACACCTCCAAATTGTGCAATTGTTAGAGCAGAAGCAGCAGCTGGTATTCTATCGGTAATGGAGTGGCCAGCGCAGTCACCAGATCTGAACCCCATTGAGCTGTTGTGGGAGCAGCTTGACCGTATGGTACGCAAGAAGTGCCCATCCAACCAATCCAACTTGTGGGAGCTGCTTCTGGAAGCGTGGGGTGCAATTTCTCCAGATTACCTCAACAAATTAACAGCTAGAATGCCAAAGGTCTGCAATGCTGTAATTGCTGCAAATGGAGGATTCTTTGACGAAAGCAAAGTTTGATGTAAAAAAAATCTTATTTCAAATACAAATCATTATTTCTAACCTTGTCAATGCCTTGACTCTATTTTCTATTCATTTCACAACATATGGTGGTGAATAAGTGTGACTTTTCATGGAAAACACAAAATTGTTTGGGTGATCCCAAACTTTTGAACGGTAGTGTATATATATATATATATATATATATATATATACTCTTGAGCGTCATCATTTTTATGTTTTACATTAACTCCTATCTTTTGCATTTTTTCTCATCTTTTTACTCTCTGGTTTTCTTCTAAGTGTGCAACTTACAGGTTTTTATGAGTTCTTACCAAGCATCACTTTCTATCATGTTTTATGATGGAGTGCAAACTTTTCTGCAAATGAGCCTGAGTCTTTTCAAGCGAGTGTTCAGTATTGGTGAGAAACAACACAGATCTTTTTCCCGCTTACCTGCCTGTTTATGAAATATTGCTGGGACAATCTGGGCATTTGCAAGAGATGCGGTTAAAGAAGTCGTTATTGCAAAGCTGCTTGGCTTGCACTTTTGCAGGTATGCCAGGTCTGTACAGGCTACAGCTATGCAGACTAATATGTTTTGGTTAGCTGCTATCATTTGCACTACTGCCGACTTTAGCAAAACAAAGAGCGTATCAGCCCGTAAAGCGAAAATTGCGAAGGGCTGCAACCGACACCCATTCAAATAAAATATAACCATAATTTAATTGCTTTTGATGCCCACATCTGCAATCCCCCCCCCCTCAATGTAATAAATTCATGTAGGGCTAGTTGGCACCAGATGCCATTATAACTTCCATTTCCCACAGCATGTCTGTAACTGGTTGCATATGAAGGCTCTGACAACCAACAGGGACTGGTTTCAGCCAACACCAAAGACAGACATTAAAATCTCATTAATTTGCAAAAAAACAATAATAATAGGAATTAAATACTTAGGAATTAATGGGTTGACAACAAATTACAGTTATAATTCATCCTTGAACCAGGACAGAAATATCCTCATTTCTGTCTGCATGGACGTCAAAACCACTCAGATATTTTCAGTAACCATTTTGTTGGCAGAATGCAGAACAACAATATCAATTTAAATGGGAGGTTAAGATAGAATGTAAGTCAACATGGTTATGTTGCCAGGTTTGGCATTAGTTACCTTTTTTGGGGGGGGGGCTCTCTGAGTATCTGAGTGAAGGTTTAGATGGAGCTAATTAAAGTAAGCGTCACCCGTTTTCCCAAGGCATGAGATAAAAACAAGTATGGCACAACGCTGAAATAATGAATTGACGACTCCCCATTTTGCCCTCATGTAAGTTTAAAAAGGGATTTCATGCAGCTTTTTGTTACTGTACCAAAGTTTTATTCGGGCAAAAATAATGGAAAAGGAGACTTGCTCCCTGCAAAAGCCAGGAAACACGGTAGTTGCAGACTTTAGCCGACGAGGGCCGAATAGAAGTGACACGTGACGCTGACATGTGACTCTTTAAATAAAAATCTCATTAAATCAATGTTCCTCGTTTTCCTGACCACGGCGTCTTGAAGAAACGATATCTCACTTCCTCTTCAAATGTTTGATTGGTGTAATTACAACGTTAGTGGTTGTTCTCTGTTGTGATGAGCAGGGGAAAAAATCTAATCTCACTTTCGAGGTGTCTTGGCAATGTAGAAAGAAAGTCCTTGTGCTGTCTTTGTCAAATGGATGAAAAAAAGAAGAAAACAGGCATTGTGTAGGCTGCATGAGAGCTATTCTTAATGATTCAAAACGTATGTAATGGTAAAAAAAACAACAATTTGGGTGTTGGCTGATTTCAGTGGATATGGTGATGGATAGTGATGCTCAGCTTCTCTGGAGGTTTGTGATGTTGTCACGGAGAAGAACTGAGTCTGAAATAATGGATCTGGAGATGACAGTTCAACTGCTGGAATTAATGTATTGTCTCCAAATTTGTAACTTGACTGTCTAGTGGTTTGGTTAATTCTGTCATCATAAATTGTTTATTCTACTGCGTTTTTAACACACTCTTTTTTTGCAGTCATCTACTCAGCTCAGTATCCTCCATGTAGTATTTATGTGTTGATGCAGTACTCGTGTTGTTAATATTGTATAGCAGATAGAGTCCAACTATATTAGCAAATGTTCCCATTTTGCAAACTTGCCAGTTCTTACTGTTTTTGCTCTGTACAGATAATATCTCTCATTCCCTGTTTCCCTTACCTGTTGGCCAGCTTAGATATTTTTAGATAAGTAGCAAAACTAAGAATGCCCTAATGTATGTGTTAAGTGTTTCCTTTGTGCCGGGCATCCGTTCAAGTCAAAATTTGCTAATCTACTTTGCTTAGAATAATAATAATAATGATAACGTGGATTTGTCACCTAAACTTTGAGTTTGGCGGTCACAGACATTTTATATTTCAAACACAGGAACTCAAGAAATGATGAATAGCTACAAATGAATTCAACCGCTCTGAGCTTCATAAAACTGATACTCCAATATCCTTGGACACTGATATTGCACACAATTTTTCACTTCCTTCCTCTCTCTCTCTACACACACACACACACACCAAACTCTAGGTTGAAGGTTCTGTGAAGTGAACTGATTTGTGTTCAGCACCCGAGCAGAAGCTAATGTTTATTGATCTTTTCTGCTTTTTGATCCTCTCTGAAACCGGTAGTATGACGCCCCCCATGGGAGGATGCCTGCTGTTCTCACTCAGCACAATGAAACTTCACCCCATCTGTCTCCATCTGTAAGCTTCTGATATAGATTGAACTTGAAAAAGTGCTCCTGTGTGCAACAGAAGCAGCTGCTGCAATACTGCATTTAGCGGTTATTTTTAGGTGCTTTCTAACAAAATAGCAAGTCAGTCCCTTTTTTATGGCATTAATCGTCCATGTATTTAAAACACAATTGAGTTGATGTTATTTCATAAGTGATTTATTGGTATTTATTGCCATTTGGACTGAAATCTATTTGTTATAGATTTGGGAATGATCTATAACATACTAACACAAGGATAGAGGGGGGAAAAAAGGATTTGCGTGCAGTAGGTCGTTCATCATGTACTTGTTTCTAGTAGTTCTGACAGCTCCGTTTCCTGGTGAACGCGAGTTATTGGTGTTTTTTATTAGTGACTGAAACAGGGCCAGTGAAATGTCAAGTCGTGCACGTGCTCGCTAAAGCTAATATGCAGGTACCGTACACAGTTTGAGCGAGTGATACACATCCAGAGACTGCAGCGTTGCTGAAAACAGCAAAGCCAAGCTGCAGCTCTGCATGGGGTTGTCATTCTTTTGTGTGGTTGCTTAAAAAAACAAAAACACATTGACACCACATGTTGCACGTGTCACCTTTGCTTCTTATGAAACAACTCAGTATTGCTTTGTCTCAGCCTATATTTAGTGGTCATTTTTTAAATGAACTGGGGTTGGGCATAGGAATTGTCCTCCCAGGAAGAATCATGTAATGTTTATTGAATTATGTCCTTTTGTGAAAACTACGCACTTTTTAGATGCAAAGCACCTCATGAAACCTGGCTTCTATCCCACTCGTAAACTGACACTCATGTTTAGCGGCACCATCTGTGTAGATTTGGGGTGGGGTTGCAGCTCCTCCAACAATGATTGTGAGTGAGTGCATTCAAACATACATGCTGTTGTGAAATGGTGAATTTTTTTTTAACATTATGATCCTCATTGGTAAGAAAAATGGCAAAAATATATTTCTTCCGCACCCCCACCACTATTCCATCTTAGCCTCCCCCTCATATTCAATCACTTGGTGTTTATTGCCCATGCGGTTTCCTTCGAGGTAGAAGTTCACAGAAACACTGTCAACAGAGATGCAAGTAAGACGTACCCTATCACTTTTCACGTGTTCAAACAAATCAGTATTTTGGTAGACGTTTTGAAGTGTTTATGGTGGGTCAGCTTGTTTTTCTGGGTTGTTGGTTTGCTAAATAAATGATTCAGCAAACTTTAGCTCTGCTGAACCGGTGCGAAAGCATTTATTTTACAATGTCAGTATTAAGTATCCAATCAAGCTCTTGTGTAAATAACTTGTAAGGTTAGTTACTCAACTAAAAATGTGCAGTCAATACAAAGCCTTTTTCCAATTAAAGACTTAAGACAATGATCCAATATGGTTTTGTTTACAACAAAGAAGCACAACTTCGCCTCATACCTATGACTGTATAAACCCTTGTTTCTATGACAAACGCAGATGGACTGAATCTTCATTCACATGCCTGTTTGAAAGAATTACACATGCTGTTGACATGCCACCTCATCAGACACTTGACTTTTGGAAATATGGAAGTGAGCTGACTAGTATTTCCTGTTCCTTTTGGCATCATATCGTTCCTCTCATGATACTCCCTTGGGGACGTTTTTAAGCCCTAAGAAAACGCCTGCTGTCAGGGATGAGGAAACCAGTGACATGCGCTCCTCCTGGCTTCACCAGGTGGGTGACAAAGTCAAGAAGCTAGGGCACATTAAATCACTGCATAATTCACCTCCCAAAATCATTTCCCTCATGTAAAACATTGTTTGCCAAAGTAAATACATTCAAAACCATACAGTACTTTAAATTCAGCTTACTGAGATAAAAAATTCTGGATCAGCCCTCCCTCTTTTCATGTGTGTCCTTGGGCATCATACTTTTTATGCCATTTCTTTATTAAGAAGTGGAATGGGAAGATATATTTTCATTGTTGATATATAATCAGAATCGTTTATTGGCCATATAGGTTTACACAAACATGGAATTTGACTCCGGTTTTGTGGGAAGATTTTGTGAGAAATCTTGCTAGTGGTTTTCATTGTTCAGGAGATATTTCCTATTACATATCCATCCATCCATCCATTAGCCAAACCGCTTATCCTGGTCGCGGGGGTGCTGGAGCCTATCCCAGCAGTCATTGGGCGGCAGGTGGGGAGACACTCTGGCGGCCTGTCCTATTACATATGAGATGAGTAATTTAAAAGAAATAAAATCTCATCTTGTAAACGTCATTAGCTAATCTACATTTATTGTTGTCTTTTGGGATATTTCATTCAAAACAGAAGCCTTAAGGTAAGTGATAAAAGCCATCATTTAACGTTGTTCTGCCCCTGCTAATATGTAGTGTTCAGCCTGCTAGCTTGGCAGACGGATAACAGGTTCCCAAAAAAGACTCAGATTCAGGAGTTCCGTTTAAAGCCTTTACTGAAGAAGATCTGTAAAACTAAACATATAGTAAAGAAAAATACATGTCAATTCCATATAAAAACTCAAAATACACTACTATATCCATTATTTGTACATGCAGCCATGTAAAGATGAAACAAACTGACTATAAATCACTGTGTTTAGCTTCAGGCGAACTTACACCTTCCATTGCCGCACAAGCAGTTAGTTTCGGGTTAACTTAGAAATTCCCATTGACATGCTAGCATTTAGCATAATAGCAAAAGGCTATGGATTAACTCCAGAACTGAATTTTCCCCCCCCTTTTTTCTTCCCAATTGTACTTGGCCAATTACCCTATTTCCCGAGCCATCCTGGTCGCTGCTCCAACCCCTCTGCCGATCCGGGGAGGGCTGCAGACTACCATATACCTCCTCCAATACATGTGGAGTCGCCAGCCGCTTCTTCTCACCTGACAGTGAGGAGTTTTGCCAGGGGGGCGTAGCGCGTGGGAGGATCACGCTATTCCCCGCTGAACAGGCGCCCCAACCAACCAGAGGAGGCACTAGTGCAGTGACCAGGACATATACCTACATCCGGCTTCCCACCCATAGACATGACCAATTGTGTCTGTAGGGACACCTGACCAAGCTGGAGGTAACATGGGGATTTGAACCGGCAATCCCTGTGTCGTTAGGCAATGAAATAGACCGCTACACCACCTGGACGCCCCCAGAATGGAATTTCTCTTATTATACTGATGTTCATGAACTGTGTCTCTGTAATCATTTATGAGAGAACTGAACATAAAAATACTTACAGGCAAATGTTTTATGGCCAGACAATGAGACAAAAGAGAGGATAATAACATGTCTGTTGTACATATTGTGACTTCTGCATGGGCTACAGCAACTGTACAGGTGCAATTTTAAAGGTAAATGCACAGTTGCAGTCAACTCCAAACACCGCCACAACACCCTTGCAGCCAGACAACACAAACTATATCTAATGGATTGGCTGCTTAGCATTCAAGGCGCTGCATTATTCAACAGAAACATACCAACCACATGCTGTTTGCACACAGAATCATCACTATCAATTATTAATTCTGATATTTTGGTATACACATTCCACCACAGCATCAGAGTGCTCATTAATATTCAAAACCTTGTTTATTACAGTTATGCCTTACAGTTATGCCTCTGTGACTAAAGTATGTCTTTTTTCATGGTATCAGACCCACTCCTATTTCTGAAATTCATCCAGGAGGGGAATGGCAGCACAACAGAATGTCATCAAGCTATAGATTTTTCCAGCCACCACCTGCACACAATAATATGATTAAAATAGCATCACCCAAAGTGAATAAGCATTGTTGAGACATTTCTGCCATTCTCACACTATGGGAGAAGCAGACACAACATGACAGCTATAACTGAATGATGGAGGACAACAGCGCATCTATACCTGCATGCTTCAATAACACGACGGTTATTATCATGCAGTAACACGGTCTGCGTACCACACACACACATATTCTCAACAGTGGTTCATCACATAGAGTACAAACATGCAGATACTTTCAGACACCCTGCAGGGCAGGCTCTCGGTCCCTCCGTCAGTCTGTTCCTCTCTCTTTTTAAGTCCTGTATTAATTTAAATATTACTGTTCCACATCCTTTGGCCATGTGTCACAAGGACGTCTTCCTTCTGAGTGGGGTTCATTAAGGTGTATAGATCAGACCAAATAAAAGCAGTTTCTCAAAATGGTTCAACTGATCATTCACATTCTTAGCACAGAGGATTGTACTGCACAGAGAGGTAATCTATTTTAGTGTTTTTAAAACAGCTATCCTAGCCATGATACAATGAGGCGGTCGCTACTGAAACAGGTGGTGGGTTAGCTCTACAGGAAATCCAAACCAGAATGTGTCAATTTCAACATCTTTAGTGTTTGAGCCTATGAAAAAGTCTGTATCTATTTTTCATATTTAGAAATTGGGTATAATAATAATAATAATAATAATAATAATAATAATAATAATAATAATAAATTAACTTATATAGCGCTTTTCTAATACTCAAAGTCACTTTACAATAAACAGGGTTAAACAGGACGACAGATAAACATAACACAGACATACGGGGCTAGGATGGGAAGGGGGGCTACGAGAGGGAGAAGCGGCAGCCACACACGATGTCAGCAGTACTCTCTGACTTGAACAGATACAAAAGGGAAAGAAAAACAAACATCATAAATCACTTAAATCACAGATGAAGTCTGAAGAGATGAGTCCTGACCAATGACCTGAATGTAGGCAGCCCGCAGCAGTGTCCGATGCGTTTGGGGAGGGACTTGAGGGAGGGGGCAGGTCGAGCGCTCAGTCCCCAGCCTGCCCCAGACCAGGTATGGACGAGAGGACGGGGGGCACGAGAAGGCAATGGAGAAAATGTGTGTCTTGAGACGGGATTGGAAGAGTGGGAGGGATTCTGACTCTAATGATTTGGGGGAGTGAGTTCCAGAGCCTGGGAGCTGCCCTGGAGAAGGCTCAGTCACCAAAGCCGTGGAGGTTGGACCTGGGGGTAGAGAGAAGGGAGGCTGGGGTGGATCTGAGAGACCGAGGGGGTTGGTAGGGGAAGAGGAGGCCGGTGACGTATGGGGGAGCAAGTTTGTGAAGGGCTTTATAAGTAAGAACCAGGATTTTGTAATTGATCCGGTGGGAGATGGGTAGCCAGCGGAGGTTTTTTAGGACTGGGGTGATGTGGTGCCAGGATTTGGTGAAAGTTAAAAGTCGGGCAGATGCATTGTGGACCAGTTGGAGTCTCTTGATAGAGCTAGCACTGATGCCATAGAGCAGTGAGTTGCAGTAATCAAGGCGGGAGGAGATGAAGGCATAGATCAGTATCTCAGCAGCAGGGTGTGTGAGAGAGGATCTTATTTTTGCAATGTTGCGAAGGTGGTAGAAGGAGGATTTGACCATTTGGCGGATATGTGGCTCAAGGGAGAGGGTGGGATCAGGGATCACACCAAGGTTGCGTGCCTGGGAGGAAGGGGAGACAGTAGTGCCGTCGATGGTGAGTGCAAGGTTGTTGATTTGGCTGAGAGTGGACTTGGAGCCAATGAAGAGGAGTTCAGTTTTGTCACTGTTGAGTTTGAGAAGGTTTTGCAGCATCCAGACTTTAACTGCCGACAGACAGGAGTCGATGTGAGAGAGGGTTGGATTGTGAGGGGATTTGGTGCTGAGGTATATCTGGGTGTCATCAGCATAACAGTGGAAGTCCAAGTTGAAATGGCGGAGAATCTGACCAAGAGGGAGGATGTAGATGATGAAAAGGAGTGGGCCAAGCACAGAACCTTGGGGAACACCTTGTGTGACTGGATGGACCAGAGGAGTGGTTGTGAAGTGAGATGAAGTGTGACCTGTTGGAGAGGTAGGACTGGAGCCAGCTGAGTACGGTGCCTTCAATACCGACATCTTTCAATCTGGTGAGCAGGATGTTGTGGCTCACAGTATCGAAGGCTGCACTCAGGACTAGGAGGATGAGGATGTAAAGGGCTCCAGTATCAGCAGAGGTGAGGAGGTCATTAAGTACTTAAAGGAGTGCAGTTTCAGTGCTGTGGAGTGGGCGAAAACCAGACTGGAGGGGTTCAAGTAGGTTGTTGGAGTGTAGGTAGTTTTGGAGTTGTGTGGCAACAATGCGTTCCAGGGTTTTTGAGAGGAAGGGGAGGTTGGAGATTGGCCAGTAGTGGTTGAGGCAGGATGGATCAAAACCGGGTTTCTTGAGAATTGGAGTGACAGCAGCAGTTTTGTAGGCAGAGGGGACAATTCCATGGGACAGTGAGGAATTGAAAAGGTTGGTGAGGTAGGGGCATAGGACAGGGAGGCATTTCTTCAGTAGAATCTATATTCTTCAGTATAGATTATGTCCAATGTAAAAACTATTCTGTGATTGTGCATCTAGCTATCCCATTGAAAATATACTGTTGACATTATCAATAGGATATTTATGCACTGATTTAGCTCCACAACTGTTAACATATGCTTTGTATTTACACTTACTTTGTACATTCGGTACTGCCCTCTCCTGGCTAAAGTCATATCTGACAAACAGACAGCAGTTCATCAACATCAACAACTGCACCGCCTTCACCGCTCCTCTGTCCCAAGGTGTCCCCCAGGGTTTGGTACTTGGTCCTCTCCTGTTCATCGTTTACATATTCCCCCTTGACATCATAGTCTCCACTTTCACTGCAATGCCAATGATATCCAGCTCTACGTCTCCACTAAATCCATCCCCACTACAATTTACTCCACTCTGACCAACTGTCTCACTGAAATTAAATCATGGATGCAAGACAACTTCCTCAAACTAAATTGTGATAAATCTGACATGATCATCATCTGTCCCGAATCACTTACCAAAACCACTCACAACTTCTGCCTTACCATAGATAATGCCACTCTGTCTCCCTCCCCACAAATCAGCAACCTCCACAGCAACTTCTCCTTTGAACACCACATCAATCAGATAACTCAAACTGCCTTTTTCCACCTAAAAAAAATAGCTCATCTCTGCCCATCACTCTCGTTCTCTGCTGCCGAACAATTTATCCATGCCTTCATCACATCCAGAATTTACTACTGCAACAGCAATCTTTACGGCTGATAGTCCAAAATCCTAAACAAACTCTAGTACATCCAAAAATCTGCTACTCGCCAGCTCACCTACTCCCACTCCTGCGACCACATCACCCCTGACTTCCAGAGCCTCCACTGACTCCCTGTCCCACAACGGAGCCAATTCAAATTCCTTCTCCTCACTTACAAAGCCCTCTATAAACAGGCCACCTCCTACCTCACTGACCTGTTCCACTACCAATAATCCTACCTGCAGCCTTCACTCCTCCGATGCCAACCTGCTTTCTCTACCACACAGGACCAAGCACCAGACCTGGGGTGACAGAGCCTTCTCCATAGCTGTCCCCTCCCTCTGGAACTCTCTCAACCATGGAATCAGCGACAACAACATCGCGGACCCGGAAACGGAGCAACTGCAGACGAAAGTTTCTGCCTGCCTCAGCAATGTGAAGTTGCCGCTGTCCAATATCAGTAGAGACGAGAGGAAAGCTCTCACGACTCTCAGTAAGGACAATAACATCAGCATCCTTCTGGCAGGCAAAGGCAGATGTACTAGAACAGGACAATGCTATTGACAGAATTTTGTACTATAGATTATACCCAGGGAAAGCTACATGTAGTCTGTATGGTTTACCTAAGATACATAAATGGGATGTGCCATTACAGCCATTTGTTTGTATGATTAACTCAGTGACGTATAACATCTCTAGGTTTCTTGCATCTATTCTTAACCCATTGGTAGGCAGTAATGAACATCACATTCAGAACTCTATGGATTTTGTGGATAAGGTGAGGGACATCATCATGGAGGGGGGGGTGAAACAATAGTCTCTTATGATGTTACATCTCTCTTTACATGTGTTCCTGTTGATGAAGCAGTGGAGGTAGTCTGTATGAAATGATAAAATGACCCCACCATTAGCAATAGGACCACCCTTAACACTGACCAAGTGTGTCTAATTTTTTTGTAGTTTTTGGGTATGTGTTTTTGTCTTTGTATTGCACTGTTGTGGGCTGTGGGGAAACAATATTTCGTTTCATTTCATGTACATGAAATGACAAGTAAAGCGTTCCTGATTACTGATGGTGGTCAACTTGTATATGAAAGAAGTGGAAAAGAGGGCTCTGATGTCCTATCCAGGGACACCACCTAGCCATTGGTTCAGATTTGTGGGCGACACCTGGATTAAAATTAAATCTCACTGCGTACCACATTAACTCTGTGGACAACCACATCAAGTTCACCAGGTAGGATATGAAAAATGACAGGTTAGCCTTCTTAGACTGAAATTGTAATTGGTGATGGGGGACATTTGATTGTTGATGTTTATCGTAAACCAACACATACCGATCAGTACTTGAGGTTTGACTCTTATCATCCACTGGAGCACAAACTAGAAGTCATCAGGACGCTGTATCACCAAGCTGACAACGTCCCCACCGACACAGCAGCCGGGGAAGGGAAGAAATCCCACATTAAACATGCCCTGGTTAAGTGTGCTTATCCTAAGTGGGCATTTTTCAAAGTCAGGAAGACGTCCAAACAGTGCACCAGCTGATCAAAGAGAGGAGAAGGACAACAGCTGTTTAAGCGTAAACCAGTGGTGATTCTGGATGTGACGAGAGTGTTGGAACGGTTGAGACGCGTATTTTCCAAACTTTCTGTCTCAGTTGCTTTCAAACCCCAAAACATGCTGTGCCAGAAATTGGTCCACCCTAAGGATCGGGCCCCTCAGAACAAACAGAGCAATATATAGTGTATGCTGTTAAGTGCTGGGTGGATTGCCGTGACTTATACATCAGGGAAACCAAACAGACGCTGACCAAAAGAATGGCACAACACAGAAGAGCTAACACGTCAGGCCGGAATTCTGCAGTCTACACCTATCTACAGGCCAGTGGCCACGCTTTCAAGGATGAGGATGTGCACATCCTTGATAGTGAGGAACGCTGGTTTAAATGAGGAGTCAAAGAGGCCATCTATGTGAAGAGGGAACGTCCATCGCTGAACCGACCGGGGGGGGGGGGGGCTAAGAGTACATCTGTCACCATCTTACAATACTGTGATTGCAGCGATTCCCCAATTCTCTATGAATAGTACACATGGCCATTGTAACTCTAGTTAATGCCACTGTATTGTTCATAAGGGTGGGGATACCTGCAGTCAGTTGAGACTGAAGAGGTCACTTAGATAAGTGATGAAACATTTCTGACAATAAACGTTGTATCCACATGAACTGATTCATCTTTAGTTCTTTGATTCTCTTACCTGGATTATCATCATGCAGGGAGACATCTCTCCCCAAATCCATCAGAGACTGCACTCATCTGTCCATGTTCAAATCAGTAATCAAAACTCACCTTTTCAGAATTGCTTTTATTGTGTGATTAATATGGTGTGTTATATGTTTTTGGTGTGTTCCTTTATGTTAATTTTAACTCGTGTGAAGCTTCTTTGAGTAATTTGAAAAGCGCTCCATAAATAAAATTTATTATTATTATTATTATTATTATTATTGTTATTTGCTATTTTCTCTGGGATCAAAGAAAAATAATAATCTTGAGGTGCATTATCATGAGCAGATTGTAAGCGTATATTTTAAAGGGCAGTCGCATCAGAAATCGCATCAGGAAAAGGATATGATGCGACTATGACATTAAGCAGTTATCAGCCTTAAAGTCATTGCGTAAAAATGCCAGCGAGCACAGCTTTGCCTGAAATCAGTGGTTACCCTGCAGGATTCCCTGAGATTAATGGCAGAGGGTACAGACTGGCATCTGGGCATCTACACTCAGCATTAAGCCTCCCATCTCCTGTGGTTTGTTTATATACCCTTGACTTCGGTGCAGCTGTAATTTGTCACTGCCCAGCCCTTG
The DNA here is from genome assembly GCF_029633865.1 of Lampris incognitus. NCBI lineage: Eukaryota > Metazoa > Chordata > Actinopteri > Lampriformes > Lampridae > Lampris > Lampris incognitus. Next base: position 17,311,231 of record NC_079227.1, read on the forward strand.
AAGAGCCAAACGGAGAGAAATTCTGCACTCTGGATCCCAACATTTTTTTTGGGGGGGGGGGTTTGTTCCCCCTTTTTCTCCCCAATTGTATCCGGCCAATTACCCCACTCTTCCGAGCTTTCCCAATTGCTGCTCCACCCCCTCTGCCAATCAAGGGAGGGCTGCAGACTACCACATGCCTCCTCCGATACATGTGGAGTCGCCAGCCGCTTCTTTTCACCTGACAGTGAGGAATTTAGCCAGGGGGATGTAGCGCATGAAAGGATCATGCTATTCCCCCCAGCTCCCCCTCCCCCTGAGCAGGCACCCCAACCGACCAGAGGAGGCACTATTGCAGCGATCAGGACACATACCCACATTCGGCTTCCCACCTGCAGACATGGCCAATTGTGTCTTTAGGGACACCTGGCCAAGCCAGAAGTAACACGAGGATTCAATCCGGCTATCTTCATGTTAGTAGGCAACAGAATAGACCGCCATGCCACCCGCATGCCCTGGATCCCAACATTTTGACCAGGAAGCAGATAGGATGGAGCGGTGGTTTTCAACTCCTGACCACAGGACACTCCAGTACTTGCTGGGTTTCTATTCTGCCAGCTATCTGTCTAATCCGTCTCAACCGGGGGATTTTAAACTGTCATAAATCTGCCAACATTGTGCACCTGCCAATAAAACCACCCTCAGACGTCAGTCAATCAATCAAGTTGCATTTTTTATAGCGCTTTTCTAGCTGCAACAGCCACTCAAAGCGCTTTATAATTAATTAATTTACACAAACAAACACACACACACACACATCTTTTTTCAAAATTCTAGTTTTGACATCCAGTGCTTTTTACCTATTTACTCAGACACGTTACACCTGCAGAAAAAGTATGAATGTTATGGCCCCCACTGATCAGAGAAGCAGTCTGATCCCAACCGACCATTCTGTACATGTCTGTGCTAGCAGATGACAAACGGTTGGACCACATTGATACTGGGCTTGATGATACTCTTTACTATTTAAGCCGCTCAGCATTGTAGGTTTTATGTCAGGGGTGGAATAGTGTGGTCGCTTGCATTATAGATGGGGGACAGAGTGGATTTTAAGGTTTCAGGAGTGGACGGATTAACCCCATAAGTGCCTTCTGTGTGTCAGTGTGTGTGTGTGCGTGTGCGAGCATGTGTGTGTGTATAATTTGATTTCTGCAAAATTAAATCTCATCAGTAAACATTTTACAATGACTGATCAGCTGTGATTTGGCACAATGCCTAATCAGTGCTCCAGTCCGCTATAGATCCACCTGGACAGATGATGACCCAAAATCTCCGTTTCCTGTTTCCATCTGAGCATTCACAGCCTATAACACCTCTGATAATTATCGTTAGACATTACTCAGGTTAGACCTGGGCTAACCTATTACAGTTTGAACATCAGTGATAACTTTTCTAGTCTTTCACTGAACAAGGAATAGGGATTTTTAGTTGCAGCCTAGCTAACAGTCTCCTCTTTACCTTAACTTGTCAAAATTTAATTTGAGCCACATTTAAGATGTTTAATTTAACTGGATGTTGTATTGATCCTGCATTGAACTCGTTTAAGGCAGAGATAGCCCTTGAGATGAGCGTTTTGAAACAGTGCTGTGTGTCCACATGGTGAATGTGAGCATTGGTGAGGCGCTGGATTGCTCATGTGTTGACTGTCATTGTGAATAACTTCTGGTATATTCCTCTGCAGAGCAGCCATGTTTGGGTGCTGGGGCTTTGCTGTGTGCGTGCCTTGTGCCATCCTGACTTTCTGCCAGCTGCGTGTTTGTAACTGAGCCGTCCGGGCCCTGTGTGAGTGAGCCAGTGAGTCTGAGTGAGATGGATGGGGCGTCCCCCTGGGAATGAGAGTGGAGACGCATTTAGGCCATTGATTTTCAATGTTCCATGGCTCTTCTAATGGGCTCCACGAGCAGGAGTGAATCAGACCAACTTGACAGAAGCACAAGTTTGTGCCGTATAAACCTATCGACACTCATTTGGTCCTCCGTTGCTTTCGACTCAGCATTCCTTCTCCGAGGCGAAGCTCTGAGCACTTTGAAGTGTGCACTCCACTTCGACACTCCATCCTGACAGTTTATGCTCTCTCTCTCTCGCTGTCTCTGTGCCCCCCCCCCATCTCTCTTTCTGGCTATCTATTTTCTCTGTCCTCCAATCTCTCAAAAAAAAAAACCCTTACACCTAGATTGCGCATAGACACACTCTGACATGCAACAGCGCACACACTCACTCATTCATATAGGCTTACACACACACTTTTTATGCAACCCCAAGAGTGTTTGGACTAAAAACCCACTTACTCGGAGCCATAGCCTCCACCCATAAATCCACTTCAACCCACCAAACTGTTCTGTCTGCTCTTTTCTTTTCACGGAGCCAGGTGCCACTCACACACACAGACACTCTCTCGGGGCGCGTATGGGTAGGCTTTCAAGGAGCCAAACATGTAATTGAGGTCATAAAAGCTTCTCATAAATGAATGATGACTTGTTAAAGCAATCCCGCCCTCTGACTTCCACTATGCGGGCGATGGATCCAACAACATCTTTAAAATGCATACAGAAGCGGCGGTTTGTTATGCAGCATGTAGGACGGAGATGGGACAGAAAACAGCGTGTGGTGCAAATGGCGGGGGGATGTGTACGTGAATGAGTGTGTCTGTCTCCTTGTGTGTATGCGCAGATATCGGTGCCTGTTACTTAGAGAGCGGTATTTATGTACTGAGCATTTCTGCATGTGTGTGTGTGTGTGTGTGTGTGTGTGTATGTGTGTGTGTGTGCTCAGCTATATTAGGGAAGAGATTTTAAACCATAAGAATGGGGATATTTTCTACAAGTGAGGTCCTGTTGACCTGTCCTCACTTCTTTAGGGGTCTATTTTAGGGTTAGGATTTGGGTTTAGGATTAAATTTAGAATTAGAATTAGGATTAATTTAAGGTGAAGATGAGGGTTAAGGTTATGCATGATAGAATGAATGTAGTCAAACTTTGTGTGTATGTGTGTGTGAGACAGAAAGTGTAACAGGAAGTTGACATTAAGATCCTATACAGCACTGTTTTCTCTCTGAACATGAAGTTGCCGGGGGGAAAGACTACGGGGAGGCACATCTGAACGCCTTCCTTTCTCATCCACTCTTGTTTTCAGATGCCACAGCACAGGTTGAACAAGTTGTTTCGGCATTTTGTTAACCTGAATTTTTACAGCCGCAATGGCAGACCAAAGAACACAAAGCAACGTTTTTCCCCAACCAGCCATGGAGCTTCTGGACTCGAGGAAGTAAAAGCTGATTTTGAGATAGAGAAGACTGCTGCTGAAGCACGAGAGCTCTTCCTCTGTGTTCCTCTATGAATGCAGCAGGCAGTGTTAACAGACCTACCAGCCACAATGAAATTTTAATATTGTCTCAGTTTCGAGCCCTGTTAGCCTTGTTTCCACTACAGCGGTGGATCGGTCCTGCTGCAGGGAAGTGGCTTGTTATTCAACCAAAAGTCTGAGGCTATAGGTAAGGTGCATTGCACAAATAGCATTGCACCTTTTAGCAAACATTATCCTATAAAATTCAAACCAAACCTTTCAAAAACAACAAACCCTTCTCCCACAATTGTCAAAACAGGAACTTCCTGTCTTAATTGCTGAGCGAGCAATGAGTGCAATGTCTTCGCCACAGCCCAGCAGAACAGAATCCGAAGAACAGAATCCGATCCCAGGTCATTTCTGGAAAAATGACTCAGATTTCACGGTCACCCTGATCCCGAAGAGCATTTTGAAATCTCATGCACTTACTCCACAGGAAATAACTGAGATCGCATGAGTTTACAACTATGCCATCCGTTAGAATATCATTTTAATGTGCAGCTTGAGTTCCCCCACAAGGTCTTTTAAAGCTGTACTTAGTTGTCTGACATATCTTTCATGTGTGTACGCATTAAATGATCTGTCTGTTCTCGTTATCTATTCTTTTCTGTTTGATTCCACTTCATGACCTCTCTGAACCTTCAGTGGGGGAATTAGCTGATTAAAACCCGGGGCAGATGCTTGTGAATAGTGAATTCCTCCAGGACCTAGTCACGGGAGCTCTGACTAATATCACAGTCCTAAAGGGCAAGCTAAGAGAGAGAGCCTAGCACTGATATAAAGTCACACTGGGTGATAGCACACATAATAGAAAGAATTCTCTCTCTGTCTCTCTCTCGCAAGCACAGTCTCTCTCTCTCTCTCTCTCTCTCTCTCTCTCTCTCTCTCTCTCTCTCTCTCTCTCATCTCTCTCTCTCTCTCTCTCTCTCGCTCTCTCTCTCTTTCTCTCTCTCCCTCTCTGTCTCAAGCACAGTCTCCCCCCCCCAAGCAGTCTCCCCTCCCTCTCACTCTCTCTAAAGCACAGTCCTCCCTCCCTCCCTCTCTCTCTCTCTCTCTCTCTCTCTCATCTCTCTCTCTCTCTCTCTTCTCTCTCCTCTCTCTCTCTCTCTCTCTCCTCTCTCTCTCTCTCTCTCTCTCTCAAGCATCACAGTCCCCCCCCCTCTCAAGCACAGTCCCCCCCCCCCCTCTCGCTGTCTTTCTCTCAAGCACAGTATCTACTAGGGCTAAACAATACTGAAAAGAAAACAACATTGGGACTTCTTTTTTTTTTTACAATATGTATTGAAATATTAAAGAAGAAAAGAAGCTGCATAATTACACCAGATATGTGGAGGTTTTAACTTCCAAAGCTCCGTTTGCAAAGAATTTGTCATTTTAGCAACGATTAGGGTGATTTTAGAGGAGGAAGTAATGCCATTATCCAAGAGGTTATTAAATTAGATTAAATTATATCATTCGCCAGATGGGCTTTAATATTTTTTCTTCAAGAGTAGTCATAGAAAAAATGGACCTGGCTAGATTTTGTTTTTCTGTCAAGCAGTACAAGTTTTAGCCTGACATGACTGATGGGCTCATTTTGCCTGACATTGCATCCTTTGCAATGAGACTACTGCACATGTGCATATTGCGATATCGATTCTGAAATATATTGTTCAGATGTACTATCTACCAACCTCTCACTTTTGCTGTCATGTATGCAAAAATCTCCTCAATTCCTACTCATCTATCCGCACTCAATCCAGATATTCTGCTGTTGCATTTGAAGCCCAATTAGTTCGGGGGGCGACAGTCATGTAAACACCAATCTGTGGTCAGATTGTGCTCGGCACCAACAACAGTCCCATCCTCTGGCAGTTGTATCTCTCCTTGTCACGGTCTGCAGAGGCTAGCTGATTGTAATACTAGGAAAACTAGATGTCCCCGGACAGATTGAGTTAAGAAAGGATGAAAGCCAATGAAGGTAGGGGCACATAGTAGAAACCAGGGAGAGGCAAATAGAGACATGTGGGTTTGGGATGGAGTGGGGGTGGATCGGGGTGGGGGGGCATGTGGAAGTAGGAAAGGAGTATGAGTAAAAATAAGAGGAAACAGGAAGACATGCAGACAAACCAAAGATGCTTGATACTGAAATTTTTGCTGATATCGAATAACTTCCATGGTCCACGGTCAATAGCAATATTTTTCATTTCATTGCAATAGCACCAGGTGTCTTTTTGTTTTGGATATTTTTCCCCCTTTTTCTCCCCCAATTGCGTCCAGCCAACTACCCCCACTCTTCCAAGCTGTTGCGGTCACTGTTCCACCCCCTCTGCTGAGCCGGGGAGGGCTGCAGACTACCACACGCTTCCTCCGATACATGTGGAGTCACCAGCCTCTTCTTTTCACCTGATAGTGAAGAGTTTCGCCAGGGGGGACATAGTGTGTGGGAGGATCATGCTATTCCCCCAGTTCCCCCCTCCCCCCTGAACAGGCGCCCCGACCAAGCAGAGGAGGTGCTAGTGCAGTGACCAGGACACATACCCACATTCGGCTTCCTACCCGCAGACACGGCCAATTGTGTCTGTAGGGATGCCTGACTTAGCCGGAGGCAACACGGGGATTTGAACCGGGATCCCCGTGTTGGTAGGCAACGGAATAGACCGCTACACTACCCGGACACCCCCAATACCACCATGTGTCTGATTCCAAGTGTCTGCAATCACTGAAGGAGATGCGCACAAATTGTTTGGACCTTAAATGGAGAAAAACATGTAACATTTCTTTCGGCATAACATTTGCAAACATCTTTCTTCTACTGTCGATACTTGAAGGCGTCCATGTAAATTGCTGACTATCACAGTGTTGCCCTCGAGTGAAAACTGTTTTGTTGTGAATATCACCATCTTCCCATCAACACCTGTCGTCGCCGTCAGCACATCGTTCAGGCATCATATCTACACGACATATCGGACATGTGCTGATAAACACATTTTTAAGCAATAATTGGCCAGCACCGATTAGCTGATGACCGATATATTGTGCCGCACCCCCCTAAAACAAACGGATATAAAAATGGACGGATAGAAATCAAGGAAAGAGAGAAAACACTGGACGGGGGAGGGGGGCATGCAAAGCTAATGAAGCATAAGGATGCTGACAGGGCATTACCTCTACAGAATCGGATCACTGACCTTGATTTGGCTGTGAAAGAAATAGAAAGATGGAAGAAAAAGAACGAGAAGGACTCAGGGGACAGAGAGAGAGAGAGAGAGAGGGGAGAGAGAGAATATACAAGAATGAATCAAAGTTTTTGAAAGTGGAAACCAAGATAATGATAACCAAGGGTGAAATCGAGGCAAAAGCAGCAGGGGGGGCGGGGAGGAGGTGCACATGAGCTGGCAGGAAGGGTAAAGTCCAGATGATAGCAGAAAATGGAGAAGTGCACAGAAAGGTCGAGGGGACAATTGAAGTCGGTCACAAAGAAAAACAAAAGAGAAATACTGGTTTCGAAGCAGTGCAGTCCAGTAGCAGAGGAGAGCAGGTTAGCGTGTGTGTGTGTGGGGGGGGGGGGGGGCTGTGGTGAGCCGGCAGAGAAAGATGGAGAGTGAATGAGGACAGAGGGCAAGTGTTTGGTCACACAGCAATTGTCTGATTAATTAATACCAATGTTTCTGTCTCCGCGAAGAGAGGGCCACTCGGAGGTTAAGCCTGCCGCTTGTCCAAACACACTTCCAGGCACTTTCCCTTATCCTCTCTACACGACATGCATGATACTTCACCACTCGGTAAAACTCCCTCCTCTGAAATGGTAAACAGATTGCATTTATATAGCACTTTTCCAGTCTACCGACCACTCAAAGCTCTTTACGGTGTATGCCACACATTCACACACACATTCATACACTGATGGTGGAGGCTGCAATGGAAGGCACCAAACTGCTCATCCGGAGCGGTTAGGGGTTCTGTGTCTTGCTCAAAGACACTTCGCTCCTCTTCCCATTTCCTCTCCATTCCCCTTGCCCTCCTTTTGTCTCCTCTCCCTGTCTTCTATTCATTTGCCGTCTCCCCTCATCACCTCCCGTCTCTTCCTGTAATCTTCAGAGCATTGCGTGGCGTTGTCCCAATATGTAAATATATTACGGACCAACTCACGGGTTTTTGAGTCAATTACAACTCCTTTGTCCGGAGAAAGCAGATGTATGTGTCGGCCCGTCAACATGTGAGAGATGGCGTCCTCTCATATGGGCCCCCGTTCAGCAGTGGCGGTTCTAGGAATTTTAACTGGGGTGGCCCTGGGGTGGCAAAGGGATGTCTAGAGGTGGCCATAACATGTGGTTAATGTGCGCATACAGCGTGTGGAATTTTTTGTGTGCATAGGCTGTATGCATACACATAACCGTTGATGGTCAGTCTCCTATTTTGCAAAACCTTTATAGTCAAGTAGGCCAACATTAACAGAGACCAATACATTGGATCTTTTTCTGAGCTCGTTTACAAAAGTTAAGGCTATTAAGTAGTCAAATGCTCTAAGTAAACCACCAAACAAAAATGTATTATGCAAACCCTGCATTCGATTTTCCTCTAAATTAAATCAAAAGGAATAATCTGAATTATATTATATTCATTATAACATATACTGATATAATAAAACAATTAACCTGGATGTTTTTGGATAAAGAATAAAAAACAGGTTCTGATCATATTTAAAGCTGCATGGACTTTGTTCTGCAGAACAAACTGAAAGGTGTTAAGTAATCCCTGTCATGGTAGACCACCATAACACCAATTTATAGGCTTGTCTTAATCTGAGGAGACTAGCATGAAGTGACTGAATAAGAAATCTATAGTATCATTAGAGAATTAGTGTGAATGGGGTTTTTTGGACAAAGCAACAATGTGTATTGCCGTCTTCAGGTTCCTAAGCTTAATTATAATAAGGCTCTGACCTGTAACTAAATCTGTGCAAGTATTAGTGGTCATGGATCTATAACAAGCCATTCAAAGAGCTGATAAGGCCTTTTAACAAAAGGTAGGCTACTTTGAAATAATGATAATGATAACAATAACAATAAGCTGACTTCTTGAAAGCTATACCTCAATGTTCATAGTTTGGTGATGTGAGATAGCAGGCTGAAGTGCCTCTGTAGCTAACACATGAAAATATTCACATAGCCATTAGATATCCTTTCAGGCTATTTGTTAGATATGAGTTTGTTGCATACTGTCTCAGGTTGTAGTCTTGGTTGTACACGTTACACAGTGTAGCCTAATACAGTGGTACTCAACCTTTTAGGGCCCAAAAATGAAACCAGAGTCACAAGGCACATCAACTCACGGTAATCAATTATGCTGATTGTCTCAAATGTCATGATTATATTGTCATTGTAGATATTTTCCCTATATGGTACACTGACAAATGATTAAATCTGACAGGCAGCAATGACATCACTCATCAAAAATATGTAGGCCTATTTATATGAATCAGTACAAGCGCTTGCAAAACAAGTGTCTACTACTACTACTTTCAGCTGCTTTCGTTAGGGGTCGCCACAGCGGATCATCCATTTCCATTTCTCCCTGTCTTCTGCATCTTCCTCTGTCACCACATCCATAAACCTCCTCTTTGGCCTTCCTCTTTTCCTCTTCCCTTGCAGCTCCATATTCAGCATCCTTCTCCCAATATACCCAGCATCTCTCCTCCACACATGTCCAAGCCATCTCAATCTTCCCTCTCTTGCTTTGTCTCCAAACCGTCCAACCTGAGCGGTCCCTCTAATATAATCATTCCTAATCCTGTCCTTCTTCATCACTCCCAATAAAAATCTTAGCATCTTCCACTCTGCCACCTCCAGCTCCACCTCCTGTCTTTTCATCAGTGCCACTGTCTCCAAACCATATAACATAGCAGGTCTCACAACCATCTTGTAAACCTTCCCTTTAACTCTTGCTGGTACCCCTCTATCACAAATCACCCCTGACACTCTTCTCCACCCACTCCACCCTGCCTGCACTCTCTTCTTCACCTCTCTTTACTCCCGTTTACTTTGGTTAGCTTGCAAGACAAGTATGCTGCACATCATTGTTGTTCAGATTAAATAACAGCAAAAATAGTTATGATTATTATGATAAACCAATGTATTTTATGATTTGGGGATTATATCAAGGCCTATGACTAATACAGTAAAAAAGCAATGCCTTGTTGATGTGCAATCAGAGATTGCAGAAACATGGGAGAACAGTGCAATGTCAACAATAGCACAAACAGTACTTCTATGTGGAAGTAATAGGCATCTGATCGACAAGAGCAGATCTTGTACAGTATATTTATCGCTTATCTCCATCCATCCATCTGGATTAAACAAGGGCCGTTCATATCCCCAGTACCCACAGACTGAAAGGAGGGGTGTAGCCTCGGGCAACTGACATCAAAATAAATGGGGGGAGAGAGAGAGAGAGAGAGAGAGAGAGAGAGAGAGAGAGAGAGAGAGAGAGAGAGAGAGAGAGAGAGAGAGAGAGAGAGAGAGAGAGAGAGAGAGAGAGGGAGGGAGAGAGAGAGATGGCTATTGTGCATCCTAAATGGCCATGTGTCTGGCTTTTGGACGAACAGTCCAGTTTTTCAGCCCTCTGTTTGGCCTCCGGTGCAACCTCCGGACGGACGCCTGTTTGTCCTCCTCTTGATGGTATTGAATAACAATCATGCGTGCTCGTAAATTCACTCTCGGAGTGCTAGAGCTCACTTTGTTACATTGCGTCTTATTGGCTACCGTGAAACACGTCTGCGTTTTTATTGGCTAATAATGCGTGCAGGCACTCTGAACGTGTGTGTATTTACGATCGCAGTTATTTCAACGTCAATATTATTATTTTGCAGGTTATTGCCTGATGTACCAGTCAAGTCAATGATCTTGTATTTCATTGGTCTAATGTGTAAATTAAATGAAATTTAATTTAATGAAATTTAATGAAAATGTTTCTGGCACAGGATACAAATCCTCTACACCAGACTTGACAAATTAAAACAAGCAACCATACAAAAAAGAACCATGATATAGTTGTAAAAATCACAAATAATCACATATCACATAAATACAATAGTCTCTCAAATACATTAGTCTCACAAATAATCATAGTCACACAATACTCACAATGATCACAACTCAGCTTTATAATCATATAAAAAGTCCTTTGTTGACCAAAATGTATCTAATCTATTTTTAAAAGAATTAACTGAAGGAGCCTGCACCACTTCCTCTGGAAGTTCGTTCCATGCTCTTACAGCACGAACTGTAAAGAAGTTATTTCTCTTGTCAGAGTGACACTTTAACGGGAATAGTTTTAAGGAGTTCCCTCTTAATTCATACCTATTATTCCACAAATAGACAACAGGCTCAGCAAATAAGGAGCAACAGGTAAATGCTGGCATTAATGTGTAAACTGTGTGATGGCCTGGCAGCCTGTCCAGGGTGTCTCCCCGCCTGCCGCCCAATGACTGCTGGGACAGGCTCCAGCATCCCCGCAACCCTGAGAGCAGGACAAGCGGGTTGGATAATGGATGGATGGGTGTAAACACTGACTGAAAAAAAGTCAGTGAAAATGCTGAAACGAAAAGCTGTATACAACCCTGAGTTGGTGTAAAGAACATAAATTCATTAAGAAAAGTGCCATGGATGAATTTCATGCACTTTGCAAGCTTTGCCAAGCCGACGTTTATGTGGGCGGCAAAGGAAAAGCAGCTACTGAACGGTATGCTACAGTTCGTTAAAACAAGTATTATTGTTACCCTTCTCCAGTCTCAGCCTCACCCACCGCCTGTTAGCATGCACAGTTTTAAAAGGGCACCCATACAATATGATTGGCCATCCCAGATGCCAGTCCAGAATTTTTGCCATGTCATTGGCTTCCACCTCGCTCTGGGCCGGGTATTTGGCCAGCAAGTTTGATTCTACCGAGACACTACCTTGCCGGTCACACCCTGTATGTATTGACTGTCCCAATTTGCCTGAAGAGGCTCTTGAAGACGAAATATCCCTTCCACAGATAACGTTAGCTGCGCAGCAGATTCAGGTAATGCCCTCTCCCACCCTCCCTCCCTGGAGTTGCGACGTTAATGAGACAGCTACGTTAATAGCGCGTTTTCAGTTTCTCCAGTCCACTAATTCTGTCATGATAAAGCCACATAATGCATCAGCTAATAATTTCGTAAAGTGAAAGTTCGATTCCACCCTTGAGAGATTGGAGCTGCTCTGATTGCCCAGTCTATTTTGTATCAGCAAAGCTGTTCTGGTGATACCTCCTTCCCTTCCCATTTATTTTGATATCTGTTGCCTAAATCCACACCTCTGCTTTCACAGTCTGTACATTCTGGATTTTGATTATTATGGGTGCTGGTAATATGAACATGGCACTTTTTTTTAAATCCAGATAAGCGCTAAATACAAACTGTGCAAGATCTGCTCTTGTTAATCACATACTGGATCATAAATCATTGCACACTCTGTATTTTTTTTATTTATTTTACCATATCTGATCTACTGTGCGGAGGTATGGGGTAACACCTACAAAACTAACCTACAACCATTATGTATGCTACAAAAAAGAGCCATAAGAATACTAAATTAAGTAGGATATCATGAACACACCAACAAGCTATTTTTAAATTCAAGTGCCTTGACATTAAGGGATTTAATAAACTTCAACACAGCACAAATAATGTTCAAAGCAAGAAACAATCTACTACCAAGTAATATGCAAAAATATTCTCAGATAGAGAAGGGGAATATAATTTGAGAAGGAAATTAAACTTCAAAAAATGATGTGTTCAAACAGCTTTGGAGAGCATAGGCATTTCAGTCTGTGGGGTAAAACTGTGGAACAATCTGAGCATGGAACTCAAACAGAGTACAAACAGTGATGAAGAGTTGTGTTAACCGTTAAAGTTTTACTTAATAATAATAATAATAATAAATTAAACTTATATAGCACTTTTCTAATACTCAAAGTCGCTTTACAATAAATGGGGTGAAACAAGACGACAGATAAACATAACACAGACATACAGGGGTGGATGGGAAAGGGGGCTACGAGAGGGAGAAGCGGCAGCCACACACGATGCCAGCAGTACTCTCCCACTTGGACAGATACACAAGGGAAAGAAAAACAAGCATCATAAATCACATAATCTTATCTCCAAACATTCCTAATTACATCTATAACATTGTACATACATTATATAACTTTGTTAAAAGAAACACTCAACAGTAGGCAAAATGCTCAACAAATAAGAAGCAAAATAATCCAGTGAGTCAAGTAAATTCTTTATGAGACAGTACTGTCTCATGAAGAATTTGCTTGACTTGAATTTACTTGATTATATATATAGCGTTTTTCCCGAAACTGTCAAAGGTGTTATAAGTGCGCAACTAATGAGGAGCAGATATCAATAAAGATGCAGGAAAAAAAGTTTTAATGCATTGCCTGCCCTGCAATGCATGAAACTTTTTTTTCCTGCATCTGTATTGATATATATGTGTAATCAAGTAAATTCAAGTCAAGCATGTAATGTCTCAAAGAATTTACTTGATTTTAATTTTCTTGAGATATATACACTACCGTTCAAAAGTTTGGGATCACCCAAACAATTTTGTGTTTTCCATGAAAAGTCACACTTATTCACCACCATATGTTGTGAAATGAATAGAAAATAGAGTCAAGACATTGACAAGGTTAGAAATAATGATTTGTATTTGAAATAAGATTTTTTTTTTACATCAAACTTTGCTTTCGTCAAAGAATCCTCCATTTGCAGCAATTACAGCATTGCAGACCTTTGGCATTCTAGCTGTTAATTTGTTGAGGTAATCTGGAGAAATTGCACCCCACGCTTCCAGAAGCAGCTCCCACAAGTTGGATTGGTTGGATGGGCACTTCTTGCGTACCATACGGTCAAGCTGCTCCCACAACAGCTCAATGGGGTTCAGATCTGGTGACTGCGCTGGCCACTCCATTACCGATAGAATACCAGCTGCCTGCTTCTGCTCTAAATAGTTCTTGCACAATTTGGAGGTGTGTTTAGGGTCATTGTCCTGTTGTAGGATGAAATTGGCTCCAATCAAGCGCTGTCCACTGGGTATGGCATGGCGTTGCAAAATGGAGTGATAGCCTTCCTTATTCAGAATCCCTTTTACCCTGTACAAATCTCCCACCTTACCAGCACCAAAGCAACCCCAGACCATCACATTACCTCCACCATGCTTAACAGATGGCATCAGGCATTCTTCCAGCATCTTTTCATTTGTTCTGCGTCTCACAAACGTTCTTCTTTGTGATCCAAACACCTCAAACTTGGATTCATCCGTCCACAACACTTTTTTCCAGTCTTCCTCTGTCCAATGTCTGTGTTCTTTTGCCCATCTTAATCTTTTTCTTTTATTGGTCAGTCTCAGATATGGCTTTTTCTTTGCCACTCTGCCCTGAAGCCCAGAATCCCGCAGCCGCCTCTTCACTGTAGATGTTGACACTGGTGTTTTGCGGGTACTATTTAATGAAGATGCCAGTTGGGGACCTGTGAGGCGTCTGTTTCTCAAACTAGAGACTCTAATGTACTTATCTTCTTGCTCAGTTGTGCAACGCGGCCTCCCACTTCTTTTTCTACTCTGGTTAGAGCCTGTTTGTGCTGTCCTCTGAAGGGAGTAGTACACACCGGTGTAGGAAATCTTCAATTTCTTAGCAATTTCTCGCATGGAATAGCCTTCATTTCTAAGAACAAGAATAGACTGTCGAGTTTCAGATGAAAGTTCTCTTTTTCTGGCCATTTTGAGTGTTTAATTGACCCCACAAATGTGATGCTCCAGAAACTCAATCTGCTCAAAGGAAGGTCAGTTTTGTAGCTTCTGTAACGAGCTAAACTGTTTTCAGATGTGTGAACATGATTGCACAAGGGTTTTCTAATCATCAATTAGCCTTCTGAGCCAATGAGCAAACACATTGTACCATTAGAACACTGGAGTGATAGTTGCTTGAAATGGGCCTCTATACACCTATGTAGATATTGCACCAAAAACCAGACATTTGCAGCTAGAATAGTCATTTACCACATTAGCAATGTATAGAGTGTATTTCTTTAAAGTTAAGACTAGTTTAAAGTTATCTTCATTGAAAAGTACAGTGCTTTTCCTTCAAAAATATGGACATTTCAATGTGATCCCAAACTTTTGAACGGTAGTGTACGTATATAAAAATAAAAAATCCAGTGAGTCAAGTAAATCCTTGTACTGTCTCAAAGAATTTACTTGACTCACTGGATTATTTTGCTCCTTATTTGTTGGGCACTTTCCCTACCGTTGAGTGTTTTTTTTAAACAAAGTTTTATATATATATATATATATATATATTTCCATCCATTCATTATCCAAACCGCTTATCACGCTCTCAGGGTCACAGGGATGCTGGAGCCTATCCCAGCAGTCATTTGGCGGCAGGTGGGAGATGTGTGTATATACGTGTGTGTGTGTGTGTGTGTGTGTATGTGTATGTATGTATATATATATATGTGTGTGTGTATATATGTGTATATGTGTATATATAGATATCTTTTTTTTTATTGTCATATTTTTTATGTATATATTTTTTTCTTTTCGTTTTTGTAAAGTATAGTAACTGAATTAACTTAAGAGTGGGTGATAAGGGGTATGAAAAAATAAGTGTATACTTCCTCCTACTCCTTTTCCATCATGTAACAAATAATCCGATGTGTGTATATGGAGATTTGTTCACTGAGTTTGATGTGTGGATTTCTTGATCACTTCAGATTATTGGCAATGGATTATCTGTATGTTATATCCAGTTTATTTACATGTTCGAAATAAATCATCATTCAGATGTATATTACTTCCACATAGAAGTGCTGTTTGGACTATTGTTGACATTGCACTGTTCTTTCATCTATGTTTCTGCACTCTCTGATTGCACATCAGCAAGGCATAATTTTCTTACTGCATCAGTCATAGGCCTTGATATCATCTCCAAATCATAAAATACATGGGTTTATCATAACAATTATAATAATTTTTGCTGTTCTTATTTATTCTTAACAATAATGTGTAGTACACTTGTCTTGCAAGTTCTTGTACTGATTCATATAAATAGGCCTACATATTTTTTTGATGAGCGATGTCATTGTTGCCTGTCAGATTTAATCATTTGTCAGTGTACCATAAAGCGGAAATATCTCTAATGACAGCATGATGTTTGAGACAATCGGCATAACTGATTAGCGTGAGTTGGTGTGCCTTGTGATTCTGGTTTGATTTTTGGGCCAAAAAACGTTAAGTACCACTGTATTAGGCTACAGTGTGTAATGTGTACAACGAAGACTACAACCTGAGACAGTCTGCCAAAAACTCATATCTAACAAATAGCCTGAAAGGATATCTAATGTCAATGTGAATATGTTCATGTGTTAGCTAAAGAGACACTTCAGTCTGATATCTAAGGTTATCTCATCTGAATCTGACACATCACCAAACGATCATCGAGGTATAACTTTTATGAGTAGCCTACCTTTTGGTAAAAGGCCTCATCAGCTCTTTGAATAGCTTGTTATAGATCCATGAAAACAAATACAGGTTTAGTTACAGGTCAGAGCATTATTTATTATAATAAAGCTCATGAACCTGAAGATGGTACTACACATTTTTGCTTTGTCCAACACATTGTGGCCACCTCTAGACATCCCTTTGCCACTCCTGGGCTACCCCAGTTAAGAATTCCTAGAACCACCACTGGCTTATGGTCCCTTTAGAAGCTTTCTGACAGTGTCTAGGAATGGGATTCGGTTACTGAACCCAGCCTGGAGATCCATTTATGTAACATAGCCTCCAATTTACCTTATCTCATGATACACCCACAATTCCCCTTTGCCTCTCTTCCTTCCCTGATTTGGAGATGATGCTTTGCTCAGGTCTGTCAGTCACACCTGCCGAATGTCCAAACTTATATAACACACACACACACACACACACACATATATATATCAATGTACTATATATATATATATATATATATATATATATACACACACACACATATATATATATATATAGATACATATATATATACATACATATATATAAACACACACACACACATATACGCACTCAATCACACAGAAGTTCTGATCTCATACAAAAACTTGCGGCAGTTTGTTCTCCTGTGAGTACTTTTCTGTATTTATGTCTTCTAACGAAGCAAATATCAATGTGTCATGAGCTTGTTTTGTTAAAAGTACGCGCTGAACAAATTAGACATGACTCATCTATTTCCTCCCCTGCCAAATGTACAATCCAAGCAGCCAATATAAAATCACTTTTATACTTCCAAATTTTGAAGGCAAAATTCATCCAGGAGGTAGTCTCTAACGATGGTTTGCACCTTGAAACCCTGTCTGTACCAGTACCCATTATGTCACACACTCAAAAATATGTTATGATATTTGCTGAACCCCCACCCAACATATTTCTGTTTCGTAGGCTCACCTCAATGAACCGCTGGCTGGCTATTACTGTAATGAGCAGGGAATTGACTTTGTTGATAACTGGCCTTCTCTCTGGGGTTGCCCTTACCTGCTGAAAGTGGACGACATTCACCCTACTGGGGAAGGCGCCACTCTTTTGTCTAGCAATATAGATAGCTGTTTACGTTTAGTTTGACACTAGGGACTTATCATTCAGCAGGTGGCAGGTGATTAGAGAGCCTGCTAGGTTTAAATCTAGTGCAGATGTGGAGTCAAGTAGTTTAATTAATATGATTAGTCAGGGAATTTCTCATAGTGTAGATTATCAGACTGATAGCTTGGTCTATAACATTGAGACTGTCTACCTACCCTGCTGTATTGCTCCCAAGCTCTCCTCTCCTAAATGTGTGAATCACAATAATCTAATAATTAGTCCTACCACTGGTAGTGGGGAAATGTGCAACGAAGTACCTAATAATCTACAGAACCAAACATCTAATGTTATCAAAAATGTGACCACGTATCATCCAAAGCATTGGTTGTCAAAATTGTCAACAAGGTGTCTAACTCTAATTAATATTTCACCTATTGGTAGCTCTAAAGTTCTGCCTACTACTGATCACTTCCACAAGATGCTTAAATTTGGTTTCATAAATATCAGACCATTGTCTACCAAAGCCTTACTAATAAATGATCTGATTCTTGAACATAGTATTGATATGACTGCGTTATGTGAAACATGTCTGAAACCAAATATTTTCCTTTTCTTTAAATGAAACTTCCCCACCTGACTATACTTATGCCCATGTAGCTCAGGCAAATAAACAAGGTGGTGGGTGTTGGTGTTATTGAAAATAGATTTATATATTAAGATATATAAATCTATTTTCAATCTGACTTCTAGACTTGAATCTAAATTCCAGTCTTTTGAGGCTCTTGTTCTTGGTCCATCTCCCTCAGCCATGAATAGACTCGGCTCGGTCCAAATTGTGATACTCTATCTGCCTCTTGGCTGTTACTCATTATTTCTTGAAGAATTTGGAGAATTTGTCTCAGGCCTTGTTACGCACTCTGATGAAATTCTAATTCTTGGTGATTTCAATATTCATTTGAATAAGGCTGCTGATCCTCTAAGTAAAGCCTTTCTGGCACTAGCTGATACTTTTGGGTTCGCTCAGTTTGTTCAAGAGTCGACTCATTGCAATGGTAACACCCTTGATTTGGTTTTATCTAAAGGGATAGCTATTTCTGATCTGAATGTCTTGCCAACCACATCTGCTGTGTCAGATCATTTTTCACATCAAATTTGAAGCGTTATTGGCCTGTCCAGTTAATGTCGGCACAGATGTAATTGCCACTCACCACATTGGTCCCTCCACTGTAGCTGCATTTGTCCAGCAGCTGCCTGAAGTCTTGGCTCCTTTCACTGTGGTAACTGACTGTTGAAAATTTCACTAGTGACTTAAATATGGCCCTCTCTAGTTTCCTCGATTCAGTTGCACCTCTCACTACCAGAGCTAGGTGACTAAAGAGACCTACACCCTGGTTTAATGATGAGATAAATGCTCTTAAGCAGGCCTGCAGGAGACTGGAACGTAAATGGTAAAAAACCAAATTGGAAGTTTTTTACCTATCGTGGCATAAGTGTTTATTGAACTACAAACATGCTTTATCAGCTGCAAAAACAGTGTATCTCTCACTTAATCAATATTAATAAACATAACCTCAGATTTCTGTTTGACACTGTATCTAAACTTACTAAATAGCAGCTGTCTATTAGCTGCTCACCATTCATAGCCCATGAATTTCTAGATTTTTTTCTGCAATAAGGTCGATGAGATCTTAAACAAAATTAATTCTTCAACTCCAGCTACTCCTGCAGATCCTGTCTTACCAAATTCATATCTATACAATGAGTCACTGATAGTCCCTGTTATTACAGCTTTTGAGACTATCTCTCTTGATACTTTGACATGTCAGCTTCTAAACCAACTGCTTGCCTACTTGACGCCTTACCAGCAAAACATTTTAAAAACCTCTGGTCTTTCCTGGGACCTACAATGCTAGACATTGTTAATTTATCACTTACTACCGGCATTGTTCCCAGCAGTTGTAACTTGTAAGACAGATGTGGTTAAACCTTTACTTAAAAAACATACCTCGATCCAGGGTCTCTTAATAACTATCGACCAGCCTCTAATCCTCCATTCTTTTCTAAAGCACTAGAGAGAGTTGTGTATCAACAACTTTCGACCCATATAAAGAAAACCATCTATATGAACCTTTTCAATCGGCTTTCATGCCCTATCACTCCACTGAAACTGCTCTGACCAGAGTGGTGAACAATCTTTTACTAGTTATGGACTCTGATTCCACTTCTGTGCTTCTACTACTGGACCTCAGTGCAGCCTTTGACACCATTGATCACTGTATACTATTAGACAAATGAAATTGTACTTTTGGTGACTCTGACTTAGCTCTCTCTTGGCTTAAGTCCTTCTTATCTGGAAGAACACATTGTGTCTGCTATAGTAATATTACATCAAAATTCTCTGACGTTAAATATGGTGTACTCCAGGGCTCAGTTCTTGTCCCTTTACTTTTCTCTATAGTTCGCCTCTTGACCAAATTATACGCAGTTATGGAATAAATTTCCATTGCTATGCTGATGATACTCAGCTGTATGTGCCTATAAGGGCTGATGATCATACTCAAATTACTAATTTACAGGCCTGCTTGGCTACTGTGAAAAATTGGATGTCACTTAACTTTCTGCTTTTAAATTCAGATAAAACCGAGATGCTGGTCATTGGCCCTGCAAGACACAGACACCAATTTGATCAAGTAATGATAACGATCAACAACTCTGTGGTTTCACAAAGTGTGGCAGCCAAAAATCTTGGTGTTACGTTTGATCCCATCCTTTCCTTTGATAAGCACATTAAAGAAATCACTAAGACTGCCTTTTTTCACTTATGTAACATAGCTAAAATTCGCCCCCCCCTCCATGGCTGACGTAGACACTCTAATATATGCATTTGTTTCATCCAGACTTGATTACTGTAATGTTCTGTTTTCAGGTCTGCCACATTCTAGTACTAAAAGTCTTCAGATGGTTCAGAATGCTGCTGCTTGAATCCTAACTACATCTAGAAATTTGACCATATTAAACCAATTCTTGCCTCCCTTCATTGGCTTCCTATCCACGTTAGATCAGAATACAAGGTCCTTCTGCTGGCTTATAAAATCCTAAATGGCTCCCTCCCATCTTACCTGTCTGATCTCCTTAAACTGTAGATTCCATCTCGAGTTCTTCGCTCTCAAAATAAAGGGCTCCTGTGTGTACCCAAAGTTAAAAAGAAGTCAGCTGGTGGCAGGGCCTTTTCCTATCACTGCCATCAGACAATCAGAGTCTGTTGAGTCCTTTAAATCCAAACTTAAAACTCATCTTTTTGCCTCAGCCTACAAATAGTTGCCTCTAAGTTGAGTACTTCACAACCTGTACTGCATGGCGGGTCGGTTTCTGTCTCAATGAATTTACCAACCACTCTTCCTCCGATGAGATTATAGCATATAGATTATGACTAGCGGCGGCACGGTGGCGCAGTGGTTGGCGCAGTTGTTGGCGCAGTTGCCTCACAGCAAGAAGGTCCTGGGTTCGAGCCCTGAGGGAGTCCAACCTTGGTGGGTCATTCCAGGTCATCCTCTGTGTGGAGTTTGCATGTTATCCCCATGTCTGTGGGTTTCCTCCAGGGGCTCCGGTTTCCTCCCACAGTCCAAAGACATGTAAGTCAGGTGAATTGGCCATACTAAACTGTCCCTAGGTATGAATGTGTGTGTGTGGGGGGGGTGCCCTGTGATGGCCTGGCGGTCTGTCAAGGATGTCTCCCCGCCTGCCGCCCAATGACTGCTGAAACACGCTCCAGCATCCCCGCAACCCTGAGAGTAGGATAAGCGGTTCTGATAATGGATGGATTATGACTAATTGATGACCTACTTGATTATGTGTAATGACTACTGCAAACTGTTCTCTTCTCTCACATGTCTTTTCTCTCTCTCTGAATGATGTCTTCTCCTTTCTCTTTTTCTGTTTGTGAATGGTGTCATGTGGGTCTCCCTTGTGTCCACGTGCAGTCAGTTCTCCTCCCAGGTCTCCGTGGTGATGGCGGTCACCACCTGGATGCTGCTTGTCATCCCCCCCTTCATCACATTTTCTTCTTATATCTCTTATAAATCCATAGAATTTTTGTTATCCTGAGTTTTTTTTGTCTACATGGTGATGGTGGTCGCGTGGCTCAGGTCCTGGGCTGTTCCGGTGGCGTCTGGACACTGCTTGGCATCCTGCTTATCATATTCGTCATATATTTTATAATTCCATTATAATTCTGTTGATCCTCTTTCAATGTTGTATTCTGTAAATTGTGTAAACACAACATCCATTGCACCTTGTCCATCTTGGGAGAGAGATCCCTCCTCTGTTGCTCTCCCTGAGGTTTCTTCCTATTTTTTCTCTGTTAAAGGTTTTTTTTTTCTTTTTAGGGAGTTGTTCCTTATCCGATGAGAGGGTCTAAGGACGGGATGTTGTGTTGCTGTAAAGCCCACTGAGGCAAATTTGTAATTTGTGATATTGGGCTATACAAATAAAACTGACTTGACTTTCCTACTTGCTCTATGTCAGATGTCCTGGAACACTTACACTTTCAATTGTTTGGTTCACCTGCTGTCATGCAATGTGAACACAAAGAGATGCCATTGCAATGCTCACACATTCACACACACATGCAGTGGATGCTTAACATTCACACATTTGCTAAGCTGTCTGTTACGCATGCCTGCACATGCCATGGAGCTTGTACGCACATCCACGGTCTCGCGCGCACACACACACACACACACACACACACACACACACACACACACACACACCAGCAAAGCTATTTGCACACACAAACAAACAGTTGCTTGCGGGCGCAATGGCGTAAATGTAGGAGAACATAGGTAAACATATTAGAGCTAGAAGTGTTGTTACTGGTATATACACACACACACACCACAGAAACACAAACACACATGCGTGCACATGTGTGCGCACACACACACACACACACACACACACACACACACACACACACACACACACACACACACACACACACACACACACACACACACACCTCCCTTGTATGCATTCCAAGTCAATATAACCCATTTATTTAATCATTAGTAAAAGCAGGCGCTTGCCCAAGGGAATGCTGGTAATAGTGAAATTGGTGCCAGTGCACCTGTTTCCAGAGATAGGCCTTCAGCAGCCTCCAGGTAAGCCTAGGAAACACTGCACCCACATCTCCTCACTCTTATTAGGAAAGCAAGCTAGAGTTCAGGGATGGGTCACAAACCGTTAACTACATAATTCAACATTGGATCTTGATAAGAATCCAATTAACTATCGTACGAATTTACACTTGCAGGTTTTTTATTATGTTCTACTCCACAGTTGCCTTTGGTCGCAAATAAAGCAATGAAATGTACCCATAGGGTTGGTTGAGCATGGCTTCTCTCTTTCAGCAACATCCTGCTTCAGTTAAGTTTGAGCTGAATGTCCAAATGCCGTATGATTTTTGCTCTAAATTGGGGTCGGTGTTTTGGTGTGTGGGAGAAAATCCCTGTTGAAGGAGGGGTAGTCGGTGCAGCTGTTACAAACCGCGCTGAGACGGTGAACAACCTATAATTGCAATGGGTGTTGTTTAAAAACTGTTAAGTAAGTAGCCTTGGCCACTGCAGTACCAAACAAACAAGCAACAGAAAACAAGCCTCTACAGCAAACTCTTTGTCTTGTCTAGCCGGTCTAGCCGTCCCTGTGTGGTAAATGCAACACTGCACATTCGAGTCCCACCCATGGTGTGTGAGAACAGGTTTTGGGGCGTTGTTGATGCAAGTGGAAATAAGGTGAGAAATTACCAATAGGTTAGCCTGTCTTCATAGGGTGAAAGTTACTGTATCACCTGAAAACAAGTGAAAGCCACTGGACCCCCGCCCCCCCATACACACACACACACACACCACCCCACCCCGTTGAGTCCATCGTGCTCTCATGCGCAGTGAAACCCTTCATGGCGTTGGCACAGTGGTTCCTGTCTCAGAATGGGAGGAGTGATGCTCAGGGCAAAACCTGAAGTGTGTCTTACCTGAGGTGTCCCACATGTTCAGCTCGATCCTCTGCTTGTCGATCTCGAAACTGGCCGTGTAGTTCTCAAAAACCGTGGGGGCATAATTCTGCAACGAGAGACGAGTGACTAAAGTGAGACAGGATCCAGACAGGTTGGTTACGGAGGCCTGCGGTGACTAATTGATACGATCAAGTCCCGCGTCGGCGGGCAGCCTACGCCACCGCCACGGCGTCGTCAAACCACCTTTATACCACAAGACAGCCCAGAAACAATACCGACATTATGCCACCAAGCTGATCAGAATGGGTGGTGTGTACAGGAGGCATGGAAGGATGAATCAGAAGTTTGGCCAATTTTATAAATCAGTTATTCATGCTGACGTGAAAGTTGGAATGATTAATCCATCCATGGCTGCTCATGCTCAGGATATTCAGTGTCCTTTGCTTCGGTCCATGTTCACTCTAAAACTACTGGATACTCCACAGTTGCCTGTGTGTTGTTTATTGTGAGATTTCCCAATAAAGTTTAATGCGAAATCTCATTCACAGTAACTTTAGAGTGAATGACGTTTCACTTTTATGACGGCAATCATTTTGTGAGAGGATGTGCCAGCATGTCCCCTCTCTCGGTTGGCTGACGGGTTATTTTCGGGAACTCTCCGTTGTGTTGAGAACTGATACTCATTCATAAATTGCATATTTCGGAATTTTATAAAACACTCAAATCGCCGTGCACGTCATAATTAAACACGCACACACACATCTGTATGTAGCCTATGGAAACAGGTAGCCTACGGGCAGGCTACGTGTTTCGGAGGCAGTGAACCAGAGTACCAGACACAGTATGTGCACTGCGAGAACCGAACTGGTGAGCGTCCAGTTTGTAGACTTGTCCCGTTAAACGACCGGCACCGGCGTCTTGAACCGGTCGCGTCGCGCACTCGATGCGCAAAAAGCGCATGCAGACATCTGCGGACCGTCCTCTCGCGAGGCGCCGTCGCACTTATCCTCGCATCGCAACACGCGTGGCTTCACGCTCTCTTACCTCTGGGTACGAGTCTTTAGCAAATACGTGAAGGAGCGCCGTTTTGCCACATTGCGTATCGCCGACGACCACTATTTTGCAGCGGCTTGCTCCCTTGCTCTCCATGGTGCCCCCCGTCTATCGCTTAGAGTTTCTGCCGCGCTTGCCTCCTTGTCATTTAGTACTCTGCAACTTCAGCAAGTCCCGTCTCAAGGTGCGACACGCAGTCCTCTCTGGACGACGGCAACTTTACAATCCAGTTTTCTCGTTTCGCAACTTCAGCTCCGGTTGCTCCGGGAATCAAACCTTGGCGGCATGCTACGCGCAGAGAGGCACCGGCTTATTGACTGGGAGTAGAGACGCAACGCTGTGAAAGGCGGTTTGTCTAAATTCCATCTTCTGCGTGGACCCGCCCACCCAGCAGGTAGCACCCAATGACAGGTCCTTAATGGGTCCGCATGTCAAATATCGAGTGAACGATTGTGTCCCGAACATCGACAGAAACATCTGGAGCTGGATAATCTCTGCAGTTAATCGTCCCATCATGCAACACACAAAAAATATAATATGTGTAGCAAACACATGTTGAATGTGCGCGTGCACGCGCGCGTGCGATGCCGATGACTGGAATGCGATGCCGTCAGACCAATTATCCCATTAGATCTTCCCCATACCCTCCACGCACCACGGCAACATACTTACACTTGTAATACGTGTACATAACTTAGATAAATGTAAGTGAATGGGGAAAAACTTGTGCAAACTCTAATTCATCCTCAAAACAGGTATTAGTATAAAATGAAATAAGTCAATCTTCTTATGCAAGAACAGAAAACTGTAGGCTCATACCTGCTACTAAATTCCCACTATAATTCAGCAAATTAATATAGATGAATCACTTAACCAACTGTGGCAGATCTTATTGGGATAAAGATTTAGTCTACATAACCATGCCCTGTGCAACACCTGGTCCAAGACAACGGGTAAGAGATGATTTTTTTTTAGTAACAAATTAGTCATTAGTTCTGCTGGCCTCTGTGTCTCTTCACGCTGAACCCGAACAGGTTTTGCCTTGCCTTTAGCGCCACCCTTTGGTCAAAGACGGTACAGGATAGCGTGGAAACCAGGTTATTGTGTCGTTGAATGTGTGTGTGTGTGTGTGTGTGTGTGTGTGTGTGTGTGTGTGTGTGTGTGTGTGTGTGTGTGTGTACTGTAAATTTAATTGAATCCAAAGATCTAGGCTATCACCCACACTTGTGATTGAGTTGGGTCGAGGAAATGGGCTCTTAAGATAACAGAATTACATACATGTGACTCTTTATTTCTATGAGATTTAATTACTTTCATTACATTTACATCTACTTATTTGGCACACGCTTCTATTCTAAGTGTTTCTGTATATAAGCAAATAAAATCAAGAGTTACCATGTCATGGTAGCGGGTCGACTTTATGAAGTAGTGGTAGTAATACATTCACTAGATAAGTAATCCTATCATATTTTATTTGATTCTACTGTCTTCATCTTGTGCGTCTTGCTGTGTGTGTTTGTGTGTTGAGAAAAATATGTGCCAAATCTGCCATGTCTGAATAGAAATGCCAAATAAAGAGTTCTGACTCTGATTTAAGCGTTAAAGGGGCTATATATATGCGATTTAGAACATTAATACAGCAGCAAACAACTATTTGCTATGTGGAGATTAGTGGAGTAATGGCGTCCAGAGCAGAGAATGACGTCATACTCCCTCTGTTACAGTATGTTGTAATCCGAGTTTCTCTGTTCTTTGTTTTTGGAAGCCGGTCCGGCCGCGCATGCGTGTTAGTGCATGTGAGGTAGCTAGCGTTAGCAGCATAGCTAGCAAGCGTTACGCGGATTTAGGTCACTCGGCAGATCGAAGAAATAGATCCTTACCAAGCTGAATACGTTACCAACGTTATAACTATAATGTAATAAGCAATGTTAACACCAATGAAATAGCCAAGAATGCGAAGGGGGGGGTTGTTTTGGTTTGGTCTGAGATGCTGGTTCTGAACGTGGTATTTAAGGTAAGCCTGGAAGAGGGAACGTTCTGGGGCCCTTCGTGAAGGAAATAAGCGAGCTCGGACGGAAATTGAATTGAGAGTTGCAAAGTACGCTACTTGAATGACTTGAAAACCAATATTTTCGTCGTCCGCTACGCTTTTATAAACATGCAGGATTACTCAGGAGTAATTATTTTTTGAGTCACACTTCGCTCCCTCTTATAACTTTGCCTTGCAGTGGTTCTCAAAGATTTAGCAGCGACTGAAACTCATTTTGTCTGGTGGAGCGAGAAGCATTAATAAAACATCAAGGGGCCGTTGAGGGAACCCAACAACCCCTCTGTTATCCATTCCCTTCATTACCAATCACAACTTGTTGCAGGGGGGTCTTACAGACTTCTCTCTTTTTTGCTGTTGGTAAGGTCAAGACAAGGTGTAGGAGGGCATATATATACGCATGTATAAGAGGAAATTTGTATGAGAGAATTTAAAAAGCTTTGTTCTTCCAAATTACAGAACAGATAAGTGGTTTTGGGGGTCTGCTGTCAATGGATGAGCGCAATACGTATTTTCGCCACCAAGTGGAGGCATTGCAACAACACGTCACCTGTGACTGAACGAGACTTGGTTTAAGCAAAAATTGAAAACCCGCGTGTGTGTGTGTGTGTGTGTGTGTGTGTGCGCGCGCGCGCGCGCGTATTTGGAGCAGTGTCCCACGCTTCAGTGAGTCTATTTGAAAAAAAAAGATGGATTAGATGAACAAGAAGCAAAAAGGGAGCAATCCTGGCCTGTCCTAAGGCGTCACCTACCCTGTAGACACATCTTTATTTCTCGCCATTCCCTCTTGTGATTGTGAATGAGGCAACCACATAACAATCAGAGACGGCTTATTTGCTGGCATTGCAATGAACTTGCTGTTTCCTACACAGTATTGCCCGTGCAACTTTAACTTGGGTTTGAAAAGGGAGGGAGAGAGGGCACTCTGGTTTTCTAGCTTTTCTATCAGAGCGGAATCTCCATTTATTTTTTCCATCGACCAAATAAAAAAAAAAAGCATTACAAATCCATACCAGCATAGTTAATTGAAACACGGGCTTTTCGTGAAACATACTGCAAAGACCTGCAAAATATCAAATATAGAAATAAAAAATCATTGTATAAAGGTTCATTTTATCTGTAGGTGCACACAGATGGCCAGAATCAACATAGGTGGACTCCAGTAATATTTAACCGGCATCGCTGCCTTAATATTGGCGATGTGGCCTGAGATATTTTTTTTATAAAACTCCCTATGGAGAACGCAAGCCATTTCACTGTGATGCAGGAAGGCGACCGCCAGAGGGCGACTCTTTTACATAATTTATTTGGTTCAATCCGAAATCTTATCAATTCATATAGGATGTTTTATTCCATATGCAACAAATGACTGCATGCTTTTATATGTCACAGTCCCTTCTAGCTATCAATAATTTAGGAAAGACACTCGTGTGCACACTTTAATGAGTCAAAGAATTTCATGTATATCGCCTATAAACAAGCAATTGTCTAAACCCTAAATCCAAATTCCACAGTGTATGGTTGCATGTCAGCGCAACCATACAGTTAGGGTAAACCTATTTGCAATTAGACATACTGAGCACAGGCGCCGTTTGCGTTGATTCAGTGGGCTCACTGAACCTCCTAGTGGCCGTAGCCAAAACTGCACCTAGGGGTTTAAGGCCATAACAACACAGAACTGATAATTACTTGTAATGCCTTGCTCTATAATAATAAATACAATTGTGTGAATGTGATTATTTTCATAAAACATTGGCTCTGGTCTAATTTCCAAAGTATGGCAGGCTGCATATGGGCACTCTCACATACGCACCTATGACAGGCGGGAGAGGTTACGCGCTTCTTCAGCTCACCACCACTGCCTTGAAAGACTTTCTGACATGATAAAATAATGGATACACGCTGTTTTTGTTTTTTGTTTTTTTTTTTTTGCGAAAAAACAACCATACCAGCTAGGCCCAGAGAAGAAACTCTCAGTGAGACGGAGTTAAGCAGGCCTGGTGAGAATACCGCTGTAGTTGCCAATGTTAATGGCGGCGGGGTAGGTCTATAAACTAGCCTGCAAGGCTCATCTCTGGAGAAACGCTAATAGCTGGGATCTGTATCTGGTTTACTGTTGGGTTTTGCAGTTTGTGCGAGTTCGGTTTCTATGGTGATTCTCGCAATATTCCATCACTCATTGGGCATATTAGTTGAAATATGAAAATGCACCTGCTGATATCAATCCATCCATTATCCAAACCGCTTAGCCTGCTCTCAGGGTCGCGGGGATGCTGGAGCCTATCCCCGCAGTCATGGGGCGGCAGGCGAGGAGACACCCTGGACAAACCGCCAGGCCATCACAGGGCCGCGGCAGACGAGGAGACACCCTGGATAGGCCGCCAGGCCACCACAGGGCCGCGGCAGGCGGCGGACACCCTGGACAGGCCGCCAGGCCATCACAGGGTCGCGGCAGGCGAGGAGACACCCTGGACAGGCCGCCAGGCCATCACAGGGCCGCGGCAGGCGAGGAGACACCCTGGACAGGCCGCCAGGCGATCACAGGGCCGTGGCAGGAGGGGAGACACCCTGGACAGGCCACCAGGCCATCACAGCGCCGCAGCAGGCGGGGAGACACCCTGGATAGGCCGCCAGGCCATCACAGGGCCACGGCAGGCGGGGAGACACCCTGGACAGGCCGCCAGGCCATTACAGGGCCGCTGCAGGCGGGTAGACCCCCTGGATAGCCCGCCAGGCCATCACAGGGCCACGGCCGGCGGGGAGACACCCTGGATAGGCCGCCAGGCCATCACAGGGCCACGGCAGGCGGGGAGACACCCTGGACAGGCCGCCAGGCCATCACAGGGCCATGGCAGGCGGGGAGACACCCTGGATAGGCCGCCAGGCCATATGTATCAATATTTTCATGATATTGCGTGACTTCGCCCCGTACTCAGCATGACGACACTAAATTTTCATGTAAACTAAGCCTCTATTGTATACATTACATTTTCTCTTTTTTTATTTTTTGCTTTTTTAAATTTTTTTATTTTTTGTGAGTCCCCAACCTTAATGTTCAAACTGCGCCTATGATAGGTTTCAGGTTTCTGGTGCACAGCTTTGTTGGTGGAGCTGCAAATTTCTGCTAATATCCACAGCTGTCTTTCAAACCGCCTGAAACGCAAACGATCCCGTATCACTCCCTGTTCTCAGTAGCAGCGAATCCACTGTCCGTGGTTTGACACTCACCACACACGCCTCTGCGCTCTCTTATCTGTGCCAAAAAAACCCGACACGTCGTTTTCTGGGGGCAGAGCTTTACGCACGGGCGTTGCGCTTGGATAGACGTGCGATTGCGCCCAGAAAGTTACATTTCTTTTACGATTCAACGCTTGGAATAATTTCTTTAAGTTGTCTTTCGCGTCTTTGGCAAAATAAATCGTAAGTCAATTACGTGGGGAAAAACAAAACAATCCACAAACAATCAAAGAAGCCTAATTAAAGTCTGCGAGTGTGCGCATCGGAAGAAATTGAGTCATGTCCGGCGAAGAGGCTCAACAAGAACAACAACAAGCCGAACAAGAGAATAGGACGCAAGATGAGGCTCCTTCTGCTCCCTCAGATGAGGCGCAGGAGTCGCGACCCGCGGAGGAGGCGACAACGCCCGCGGAGGATGTCACCGTGCGTGCTCTGGTTCTGACGGGATACGGAGGCTACGACAAAGTGAAGGTGCAGCTGAAAAAGCAGCGGCTGCAGCCCGCCAGCAAGGAGGTGCGAGTGCGGCTCCGGGCCTGCGGCTTGAACTTTGCGGAGCTGCTGGGGAGACAGGGCATGTACGAGCTGCTGCCCCCTCCGCCCGTCACGATGGGGATGGAGGGAGCAGGAGTAATAGAAGCCGTGGGGGAGGAGGTGACGGAGAGGAAGGTGAGTTTGGTTTGTCTCTTTTTGAATGGACCCATGTCAATTTCCCTCGTTTGTCACTGCCCGTTTAGATTGGGACTTGTTTGAGGTTCATTCTACAATCAATCAATCAATCAATCAATCAATCAATCAATCAATCAATCAATCAATCAATCAGAATTTATTTGTATAGGACTTTTCATACAAACAAATGTACACAAAGTGCTTCACACAATAAAACAATTAAATCAATAAAATCCCCCCCATAAAAAAGAAATAAATAAAAGCACAGGCAAATTTTAGAAAAGTACAAATAAGTTTAAAACTGAGTTAGTAAAATAAATAAAAGTGCCATAAACACTGATTAATTAAAAGTAACAACTGAGCAGAATATGTAAAAATAGCAAAATATATAAAACACACACACACACACTATGAATTTAGCTGTAGGCTGTTTTAAAAAGTAAGGTTTTTAACCTGCTTTTAAATGTGTCCAGTGTGGGGGCCTCTCTCAGGTCCTCAGGCAGGGCGTTCCATCTACTTGGGGCATAAATAGAAAATGCAGCTTCCCCTGCTCTAGACCTAGCACGAGGGATGGTTAAAAGACCACTGCCATTGTACCTGAGAGTTCTTGCTGGTTTATAGGGAATTAACATATCTTTTATATAGCGTGGTGCAAGGCCATTTAGCGATTTGTATACAATTAAAAGCATTTTAAAATCAATTCTAGTTTTAACGGGGAGCCAATGCAGAGATTTAAGAACAGGTGTAACGTGCTCATACTTTTTAGTTCTGGCGAGAACATGTGCTGCCGCATTTTGAATTAATTGTAGTTGGTGCACAGCTGATTTTGGGAGGCCGGTGAATAGTCCATTGCAGTAGTCTAGTGTAGTTGTTATAAATGCATGGATTCATTTCTCACAGTCTGATATTGATAGAAAGCCCCTTAGTTTTGAAATGTTTCTAAGATGGTAGAAGGCTGATCTTGTGAGATGATTGATGTGGCTCTTAAAATTTAGATCGCTGTCCATGATTACACCAAGATTTCTAGCTTCACCTTTGCACTCCAGAGACAGAGAGCTGAGATGAGCTGCAATTCTCTGTCTCTGAGTCTTTGCACCAAAAATAAGTATTTCTGTCTTGTCTTTGTTCAGTTGTAAAAAGTTATCTGACATCCATAAAGTAGTATCGTCAATACACTGAATTAGGGAACGTATGGGAGCGAGGTCATCAGAAGATAGGGATATGTACAGTTGTGAATCATTGCATAATTATGGTAATTTATTTTGTGTTTCTGTATAACATGTGCAAGTGGGAGTATATAGAGATTGAATAGTAGTGGTCCAAGAATCTAACCTTGGGGTACCCCACACATTATACCCACTTTGTCCGAGGAAAAGTCTCCAATAGACACAAAGAACTGCCTGTCCTGAAGGTATGTTCTAAACCAGTTGAGAACCGGACCAGAGAGGCCGACCCATTTTTCTAATCTCTCTAGCAAAATATCATGATC